>NC_133103.1:42878360-43162223 GCF_022965805.1 Primulina eburnea | reverse complement strand
TCAGAAAGATCAGAATGCCACAGTAGATTATGTCAGATTGTGATTTTGCTTGATTTTGTACTCATGACAGAGTATATCATGAGTTTCTTCTCAGACTATGTTACAAATTGGCAGACAGTCAGAATATATTTTCTCCAGATATTGGAGGATTTTGGTAGAATTATAGAGTGCTAGATGTTAGCACTAATTGATATGACTTATTATCACTGCGTGACAATACCTATCAGCCTACCAGATGGGTAATGAGATAGTTAGAGTCGGGACAGTATACAGTGGATACTACAGATTTCTAATTCTTTTGAAGAAATTCGAAGGAAGATGAAGATAGTTCAGAAAGAACAGATGTCATAAACCAACATCGGATGATGATGATTGGTATTTGAGGTCGAGGATTAAATATGTCCTAGATCGAGAGCAGCAGATTTAATGATAGTTGGCTGTATTGAATCATTATAGACTATGGAGTGGTTTATACGGATATTGTATAACCCACATGGCAAGATTGATTTTGTCAGAATTAAGTTGAGAAGTATTATGACAATATACTTCATGAAGTCTTATTCCAGATTGAAACCAGAGATTGATAAAAGAAAGAGATTTCAGAATGGATTTAGTAAGATGAGAGTTGATTTAAACTCAGTTATACATTTATTCTGATATCTTTGAACTGATTGTTTGCGAGTTCGAGGACGAACTCAGATCTAAGAGGGGGAGAAATGTAATGCCCGAGATTTAATCATTATAATCAGACGTTGATTATGGACATGATTGAGGTTATAAGAACTTAAATGACAAGGCCGGGCGTCGTTGCATGGTTAGCCAAGAATTTGGACAGAACCTTCGGCGCTCGAGCGGTAGAAAAGGACCGCCCGAGCGCCAATGCATCGCAATTTAATTTTCGAACAGAACATGTGGCACCCGAGCGGTAGAAACTTACCGCTCGAGCGCCAGGGAATCGTAAGTTAAGTTATCGGGCAGAGGGTTCGGCGCCCGGGCGGTAATTCTTGACCGCCCGAGCGCCACCTGGAAATCATGAAGTGCGCCACTTGCTTTTATGCATGTCGCGTATGTATATATATATATACACACATGCAAATCCTTAAGAATATTCAGAAGGAAATCGAGAAGTGGGGAAAGGTTTTGTTCTTGAGTTTTGGAAATTAAATACGAGAAATCCGTCCGTCAGATTTTGAATCTGACTTCGGTACTGTGTTCCTATCAACGCAGGCTACAACTGGACGTAAGTTTTGTTACGTTTAGACATGATTTGAAATTATGATATTGTCAGAATTGAATACGAATCAGATATGATGTTTCTGCTACCGTAGACATTATATAATTGAAGTCAGATTAAAGAACAGATTGTTTCTGTAATTGTTATGATTTTCAAAAGATATTGACTGAGATTTTATATCAGAATTGTGTTGGTATTCAGAGTATGAATTATATTGACACAGATTATACGTTCTAGTATTATATTGGTGATGTTCAGATTGACGGGGTTATTCAGATTGTATTGTTATGTCGTCGAAACATCAGTTGATTTAGATCGATCAGATTCAGATATGATCTCGATTATTTTGTGATAGCGAGGACATGAATTGAATTGTATCTTGTTCAGATATTGATCAGATTATGTACTGAGTGGAGTATTGATCAGAACAGATTATGAATTGAATGATTCACTGATACTATGTATGCGATATTGTCTTTTCAGATTGATATGGACAGAGTTGAATACAGGTCATCGTCTTCATCAGACAGGGACGACAAATGTATAATTCATGTGATATCTGGGAAGATACAACTCAAATCAGATCTCATTTGAGTTTCCCAATAAAATCACATACTTGATTATTGTTTGTCTTTTGATATGATTATGATTTGTTTATAGACTTTATATTCAAATCTTTTGGAAATGAGCATGCTTTGTTTACAGATTGTTATACATTGCATTTGAGATAGGAAAGTTTGACAGATAGTCAGACTTCTAGACGTTCGGTGTATCGTAAATAGGAGCAGACACCCTCCGATTGTAGCACCACGATACAGCCATGGCCGAAGTCTAGGAATAAGACGTACAGTTACCACGATCGGTTGAGTAGGTAACAGCCATTGACGTATTATTCATCACGGGATCCCTAGAGTTATAGTCGAGTCGAGTCTAGACATGATTTGACTAGAACTGCATGTGTTTATAGAAGTGGTTTCATAGACTATGAAACCCATGTTTATTGCTTTCAGATATGATAGCATGTTCATATGATATGATTTGAATTGCATGATTATCTGAACTGATTCGCATGCTTATTTTGAGTAGATTCCATAAATTATGAAATCTATTGCTTTGAATATATTCATGATAGCATGTTTTATGATTTAGATTGTTCTATACATGCTTACCATGTTTTATACTGGGATTTATTCTCACCGGAGTTATCCGGCTGTTGTCTTGTTTTGTATGTGTGCATGACAACAGGTGGGGCTGGATCAGGGTCAAGATGAGAAAGAGGCTGGAGTAGATAGCGTGGTGATTCCGGACTTACTGTAGATTTGGTTTATTACTTGAACTTAGTAACCGAACCTTAAACTTAGATTGTACAGTATTGTACTTTTATACTGAAATGTATTTTATACTGAGATGTATGTTATTTAGATTTCATTACCTTCCGCAGTTACATTTTAAAAAGAAAAATTTTTAGACCCTGTTTATCAGAACTGATAATTAAATCCAAACGTTGAGTAAGAAGATGATTAGCGTCCGGGTCCCCACATGAATGCAAATCTAAACATGTAGAAGAATACAAATCTGTATTCAACATTTAAATCTTGACTCGACTCATTTCTAATCTAGGGATCCCGGTGTGAATAAGACGGTATGTCACCTACCCAACCACTCGGGGTGACGGTACGTCTTATTCCTAGACTTCGGTCAACTCTGTATCGAGGGTCTACACATAGAGGAAATCTTCTCCTATGCGTCGATACACCGAAACGTCTAGTTTTGGCCAATCTGCCAATATATCCTATCCCAGGACTCGAATATAAATCAATAAACAAGACATTACATAATCAATGTAACAACAATCTAGTATGTGATTTAGGGAAACTCGTATCAAATCAGAATCGAGTTGTGCAATCCCGTGACCACATGAATTATACCTTTCTTGTCGCACAGTCTGTGTCGAACCGAAATCTCGAATACCAAGTAGCCAATACAAATCTGAAATGGTAATATAGAGAGGTGCAATATCATTCTCTAACTCAAGCAACACATAATCCAATCAATAATAACTCTTGGTACAAATTGACGGCATAACGACGTAATTCTTCGATACTGGCCAATTCACAACTCACATATCAATACCATAATCTCATCAACATCATCATATCAATGAAATAATCTTCTCAAACTCTGAAAATCTATATACTCTTCAATAATACATGCTGAAAATTCGAAATAGCATCATATGGTATCCGAAAATCGTTCTGATCGCATTTCTATAGTGTGCAACATATCAAGAACACCTTTCACAAATCAAATCATAATTTCCCCAACATCTAAAATCTGAAACATGTTGAAAATAGAAGAAACTTACATCCTTGAATAGCTCTTGTTGCAAGGATCACAAATCCGGGCTCGGAATTAAAATCGGATTTCAAAATCTTGCGAAAATCTAAATTCAAATATGAAGAAGCTTGAAGGAAAGAAAGCTTGCTCTCGGTTCTTGCATGCTGAAAGTGGAGAAGAATGAGGTGTCATTTCAAAGTATATATATATCATGCCAAGTGTCAACATGAAATTCAAAGGTGGCATTTCGCATGCAACACCGCGGGTGCGGTCACCCCAGCACCGCGGGTGCGCTATCCTTTCGGCTGCCCTTCCATTTTCCGGAATGCTCAGACCGCGGGTGCGGTCATTGCAGGACCGCGGGGGCGGTCTTGCTTCGCACAATTCCACCCAATTTTCTCTCAATGCACCGCGGGTGCTGTCCTTCCTGTACCGCGGATGTGGTGTGGCTTCGGCCCAGCTTCACAATTCTGATTTAATTGTCATGCATTCTTACCTTTACAAGTCTAACATCAATGCCAGTTAATAATTCTCGAGCCTTACACTAGGACTATTGTTTCTGGTCGCGATGTTAAATTTTTGAGTTACTTTTGGAATACTTTATAGGCTAAACTTGGCACAAAATTTTTGTTTTCTACTACTTGTCATCCTCAAACGGATGGACAAACTGAAGTTGTCAATAGGGATGGACAAATTGAAGTTGTCAATATAACTTTGAGAACACTTTTGTGTGCTATTCTTAAAAAGAACTTGGATTGACATTTCTATGGACTTTATTTTGGGGTTGCCTAGGACTAAGAAGGGGAGGGATTCTATTTTTGTTGTTGTGGATAGATTCTCTAAGATGGCACATTTTATAGCTTGTCCTAAAACCGATGATGCTTCAAACATTGCGGATTTGTTCTTTAGAGAAGTCGTTAGGTTGCATGGAATGCCTAGGAATATTGTTTCTGGTCGCGATGTTGAATTCTTGAGTTACTTTTGGAAGACTATATAGGCTAAACTTGGCAATAAATTGTTGTTTTCTACTAATTGGCATCCTCAAACGGATGGACAAACTAAAGCTTTCAATAGAACTTTGGGAACACTTTTGCGTGCTATTCTTAAAAAGAACTTGGATTGACATTTCGATGGACTTTATTTTGGGGTTGCCGAGGACTAAGAAGGGGAGTGATTCTATTTTTGTTTTTGTGGATAGATTCTCTGAGATGACACATTTTATAGCTTGTCATAAAACCGATGATGCATCAAACATTGCGGATTTGTTCTTTAGAGAAGTCGTTAGGTTGCATGGCATGCCTAGGACTCTTGTTTCTGGTCACGATGTTAAATTCTTGAGTTACTTTTGGAAGACTTTATGGGCTAAACTTGGCACAAAATTGTTGATTTCTACTACTTGTCATCCTCAAACGGACTGACAAACTGAAGTTGTCAATAGAACTTTGAGAACACTTTTGCGTGCTATTCTTAAAAAGAACATGGATTGACATTTCTATGGACTTTATTTTGGGGTTGCCTAGGACTAAGAAGGGGAGGGATTCTATTTTTGTTGTTGTGGATAGATTCTCTAAGATGTCACATTTTAAAGCTTGTCATAAAACCGATGATACTTCAAACATTGCGGATTTGTTCTTTAGAGAAGTAGCTAGGTTGCATGGAATGCCTAGGACTATTGTTTCTGGTCGCGATGTTAAATTCTTGAGTTACTTTTGGAATACTTTATGGGCTGAACTTGGCACAAAATTGTTGTTTTCTACTACTTGTCATCCTCAAACGGATGGACAAACTGAAGTTGTCAATAGAACTTTAGGAACACTTTTGCGTGCTATTCTTAAAAAGAACTTGGATTGACATTTCTATGGACTTTATTTCGGGGTTGTCTAGGACTAAGAAAGGGACGGATTCTATTTTTGTTGTTGTGGATAGATTCTTTAAGATGGAACATTTTACAGCTTGTCATAAAACCGATGATGCTTCAAACATGGCGGATTTTTTCTTTAGAGAAGTCGTTAGGTTGCATGGAATGCCTATGACTATTGTTTCTGGTCGCGATGTTAAATTCTTGAGTTACTTTTGGAAGACTTTATGGGCTAAAGTTGGCACAAAATTGTTGTTTTCTACTAATTGGCATCCTCAAACGGATGGACAAACTGAAGTTTTCAATAGAACTTTGGGAAAACCTTTGCGTGCTATTCTTAAAAAGAACTTGGATTGACATTGTTAGATTAGGTGCCCGTCGAGCCAAGTGTTGGCCGAGTGTTCACAATGAAACTCTATGTATAAGCAGTCTTTATTTTAATAATATTTGAAATTATTACTTTGGCAAATCTTTATCTGTATACCCATGCTAGCTGCATAGATAAAGCCCTTGAATATACAAATAGTAGAAAGAATATGAGATGCTCATATGATGAGTATCATGAAACTCATATTTGTAATACTGTATATTCTAAACGGTTCCTAGTCGATTCAGCCGCCACTAAGAAGGATATAGGCCGCTCGAGTTAGAGACTAGTATCTGCGATGTGAGTACCATGTTTCATTGGTAGGGGACATTGTGATGTCCGAACATGCAGATAGGTGCTCCTGGTAGAGTGCACTGAACAACCCTCCATAAAAGGACTTTCCAAGTGGTTCTCACTTATCGAGTGGAAAAGTCCTGGTTTATGGTTGTACAGAATTAGTCCTTATGACCCGGGACAACATTGAGACTCTATGTGCTAGAATTACACTTTGACTTGTTTACCGACTCTCATGGGGTCATCAGGTGGCAAGGTTGGGTGTTCTGTCGAAACACATAGGAGTCGATGCATTGTAGTCGGGGATTCACCGCTTACCTTCGGGTATGGATATCCTATGTGTTATCATGTGTATGTAGATCGAAATCTCTGGCCAGAGTATGGTTGTAATTATGAAAGGTGTTTCATAGATTGCACCATCGATGCAACTACGACATGACACATAGTATCGATTCATTGACAACTCTCGATGAACCAATGGTTGTCGAATCGATCGGGATATATGAGTTGAAGGGACCGTACTGTACGCTAACCATAATTGAATGGTTCTTGCAGGCACTATCATGTGATACCTAGGGAATCACGTAAGCGATGCTGCTAGGCGTTTAACGTGATTGGTTGGGTACTATCAGACTTGAGTTCTGACGTTCTTACTATCAAGGAGTTGATAAGTAAGAATGGAGCAATTGGGGTATGCTCGAATAAGGACATGTTTAGTCCGAATCACATGGAGATGTGAACCCACGGCTAGTTGTATCAATGAACCATTGAGGGCCACACAAGTGCTAGCTTTGTAAATCCCGATGAGAAGTAAAATAGTTCAATGTGTTGAACGGCTTATAAAGGAGTTTATAAGCGTAAAGAAAATTAGAAGTATGACTTCTGTAAAGGAGAAAATAGTTCAAAGTGTTGAACGGCTTATAAATGTGTTTATAAGCGTAAAGAAAAAATAGAAGTGCGACTTCTATGAGAGAAATGTAAATTTTGATTTATGGAAGTGTTCCTAAATTAAAATTTTGCCAAGTGAATAATGTAATTGAAAATTGTGATTTTCATAAACATTATTATGGACTAAATTAAATTAATTCAAGTGTTGAATTAATTAGACACTAGTGGACCTAGTAGAGTCCAAATAATTAAATTAATTCAAGTGTTGGATTAATTAAATAATATTGAGTTTTGTAGAGCTCAATTAAAATAATTATTTAAACTAGTGGGACTTGAGTAAATTCAAGTAATATTTAATTTGTCTCAAATATGTTTGAGATAATTAAATTTAGTCTATGGTTTTTTATTTGATAGAAAACTATATTATATGAATGCATGGGAGGTGAAGAGTTGGGGATTACTTTTGAATAAAATATTGGCATGGCATGCCACTTTTTGGATCAACTTTTTGCAACCCCAAGAGAACTCTTCCCTCCTCCATTCCACTCAATATGGCCGAAATATTGCTTCTTTCTCTCCCAAGTTTTTCCTCCATTTTTGTGTTCTTGAATTGTTTAAGAACACACACTTCTCTTTGAAAAATCCTCACATTTTTCTAGTGCAAATTGTGAGGGGATCTACCTAGTTGGTGGTGGGCCTAATTTGAAGGAAAGATTCAAGAAGAAAGGAGGAGAGCTTGTAGATTCATCTTCCATTCAAGAGCTTTGTTGTTCAACAACAAAGTTGGAGCCACAATCAACTTTTTAAAGTTGATAGGTACATTTCTTTAACATCCTATGTATGGTTTTGATCTTGTAAATATTACACAAGATTTTTATAATGGTGGCCGAAATTTTATGTCAAAAATTTGATTTTTGTGCTTCCGTTGCGCTTCCGGCCACCATAACCGGTCCGCTTTCAAGTGGTATCCGAGCTAAGGTTACGGATTTTGTGTAATATTTACGTAATATTATGTTGAGATCGATTTCTAACCGCTTGAGATTTTTTGGTGCATAAAATACAAGGGCCGAATTTTAAAAAAAAAAAAAAAAAAAAAATAGTTTTTTCGGGCAGCCGAGGGGCTGCCCGAGGGGGCTGCCCGAAAATTTCGGGCAGCCGAGGGGCAGCCCGAAAGTTGCTGTTTTTTAAATAAAAAAAAAATATATAAAAAATATTTTTTTTGGTTGCCGGAATCCGGCGACGGAGCTCCGGCGATGGCGATGACGGCTAGGGTTTCCAAAAGTGTTTTGGTTAATCCAAGTGTCATGGGCCTTGAGATGTTGGGCCATTGGATGGTCAACATATTTTGTGAAATTTAAATGGGCCAAAGTATTTTTGGTGAAAAATGAGTTTTGGGCCCTTAAGTTTAAATTTACAATTGTTGCACATATTTTCTCATAAAATAAATAATTGAAGTGGGACTTTAATTATTTATAGTAAATTGTGATTTACAAGAAATTCGATTATAAATAAATTAATTTGAAAGTAGACAAAGGTGTTTGTATACTTTGTTAATTTAATTTATAATTGTGGCGGTTAGTGATTGGATCAAGATATATAATATTGGATCAATTAATTATAGTGATAATTAATTGATGGTGTATGATATGTGATATTATGCATGAAGGATGATCAAAAGCCCAAGCCCAATTTGCTAGGTGTATGCTAGGATATTTGTGTTGTATGATTGTAATAATTATCAATTTTTAAAGTGGGCTTGGTTTATGGCCCGTTCCCACCCCATGAGATGTATCCCTATGTGCCATGGATATTTATTTGTAAATATTAGAATAGGGGAAGATCAAGATTGGAAGATGGTGGCCTTGGTGATTATGAAGATCGAAGACATGTAATATTGGATGCTAATGTAATAGTATAGTTGCATTGCATCCCGTGCATTTACCCTAGGATTGGACCTAGGCCCGTGTTTGGCTCACACGGGCCATTAGTACTTGGGGCGATTGATCATCCTTGTATTGTTTTCTATTTATAATATATGCATGATATGTTATAAATAATGAGTATGTGCGTTATTATTATTATAATAACAAAGTTGCATGAATCCGGCAAATATACGATCAAACATGGCGAGCTTTTAAAATAAAATTAATGATGAGACCTTTCAAAATTAAAAAACCCTCATTTTGAATAAGATTCAAAATTAATATCAAGCCCGAAAAGGGTAATTATAAATTTGTTTATAATTTCCTTGTCTTCCATCGACAATGGGTGCATGATGAACGCTACCCGTACTCGGGGCTCGGCTCATATTATTGGGGGAGCCTCGAGTGCCGGAAAGCTGTGACATCCATTGACATGGTGATGTGAACTACGTGGAACTCCCATGATTTCGGCTCATATTATTGAGGGAACTCATGGCGACCGTCCATTAAGGTTCAACATCGATGGGTAAGGCTTGACACGTGAAGATGAACGACGTCATATTATTGGGTCCTAATCAAACGTGAGACAAAAGTTTACGTAGAGGGTTGCATTGTGATGCAATTGGAAACTACCTTTTAGGAATTGTGATTGGCTGATATTATTCGGGATCACAATTCGCTAATTGGACCTTACGTACCTACTGAGGAAAGGAGTTTCCCGTTTTCACTAGAGGGTAGTGAAAGATGTCAAAACAGTGGGAGAAAATATTTATGAAGTAAAAGTCCAAACTTCATATCTTACTAAATATTTAAAATAGTCATCAACATTTATCTGTTTTTACTTTTCAGTACAAATCAACAATGTCTTCGATGCGCAATTCGATATCTGTAATACTCGACAAACAAATATTAACTGGACCTAATTACCTCACTTGGCTAAGAAATTTAAAAATAGTCTTGAATTCGGAAAGGGTAACATATACACTGACTCAGTCGCCCCCTGTTGAGGCTCCGACTGACTGCACTCCTGAGGAATTGCAGGCTTACAAGGAATGGTGTGACCATGACTTGATAGCCAGGTGTTATATGCTGACTTCTATGAACGATGAGCTACAGAGGCGTTTTGAGGGTGCAAAGAGTGCTGCTGACATTCATTTGCATCTCAAAGAGCTCTTTGGTGAGCAAACACGACCTCTAAGGCATGCTACCGTCAAGGAGCTGATCACTTTGCGCATGCGAGATGGGGCCTCGGTCCATGAGCATGGCCTAAAGGTGATCGGGCTCGTGGACAAGCTCGTTGGCATGGATTTGATCTTGCCTTCGGAGTTGACCACGGACGTGTTGCTGTTATCGCTGCCTAGCTCATTTGATCCTTTTGTGGTGAACTTCAACATGAACAAGATGGAACCGACCCTTGAGGAGTTGGTAAACATGCTTGTTACGTTTGAATCCACCATCAAGAAAGAGAAGTTGGTTCTTTATGTGGGTTCTTCATCTGGTACGAAGATTGATCCACATGGGAAGGGAAAGAAGAGTTCTTTCCAACGTCCCGAGAAGAACGTGCCCTTGTTGAGGCAATCTCTGAACCCTGTTGAGGCAGCCAGACCAGTTAAGGCTGACAAGACTAATGATGTATGTCATCACTGC
Organism: Primulina eburnea; assembly: GCF_022965805.1. Taxonomy (NCBI): domain Eukaryota; kingdom Viridiplantae; phylum Streptophyta; class Magnoliopsida; order Lamiales; family Gesneriaceae; genus Primulina; species Primulina eburnea. Next base: position 43,151,676 of record NC_133103.1, on the reverse strand, counting down.
AAGAAGCCTGGACATTGGAGGCGTAATTGCAAAGAATATCTTGCCCAGAAAAGTTCTGGAAATGGTATGTTCTACATTGAAGTAAACATTTCAATTAACTCTACTTCTTGGGTATTGGATACCAAATGTTGATCACATCTCTGTAATGTGTTACAGGTGATGGGAAGAAGTAGGAAGCTTAAGGAAGGTGTGACCTTCTTGAGGATGGGCAATGGAGCAAGAGTTGCTGCCAAGACCTTAAGAGATGTTTACTTATTGTTGAACAATAGTTTTAAGTTAATTAAGAGATGTTTGTTTGTACCTTTTTTGATGAAAAACATTATTTCCATTTCTATTGTGATAAAGATGGATATTCTTGTTTATTTAGCAAAGGTGTTTGCAACATTTACAAGAATGAATGTTTAATTGGTACTTGAGAACTTGAAAACGATCTCTATAACTTAAAATTAAAAGATATTCCATTAAATGTCCATTCAAAGGCAGACACCATATGAGATATGGATGGGTAAGCCTCCCAAATATTCTTATCTTAGAATATGGGGAGCCCTGCTTATGTGAAGAAGGTAGTGGGAGATAAATTGGATTGTTGATCCATTTTATGTTACTTTGTGGGATATCCAAGGAATTAAGTTGGATATCATTTCTATCATCCCCAAGAAACAAAAGTGTTTGTTTCTAGGAATGCAACCTTTTTGGGAAAAGGATTTTCTATTGGATAGAAAAAGGGAGATGATAGAACTCGAAGAGGTTCGAGAGAAACCCACAATTATGGAACCCACACCCGATGAGCCAAGAGAGGAGATACAAGCTCCTAAAAGATCCGAGAGACTCTCGAGACCACCTATGAGGTATGGTCAGCTTCTTGAAGAGGGCCATGATGAGCCTAACCATGGATGTGATCCAAGGACCTTCAAGGAAGCGTTATCGGATGCCGATTCATCCAAGTGGCTTGAAGCAATGGAATCTGAGATGAATTCCATGCATTCGAACCAAGTGTAGGATCTTGTGGATCCACCTGAGGGAACTGTTCCCATAGGGACTTGGGGCGGATGGGAAGGTATTGACTTTCAAGGCGCGATTGGTGGCAAAAGGATGTACTCAAAGACAAGGAGTTGACTTTGAGGAAACCTTTTCCCAGTCGTAATGTTCAAGTCCATAAGGATTTTGCTAGCCATAGCTGCATGGTATGACTATGAGATATGGCAGATGGATGTTAAGACAGTCTTTCTTAATGGGGATTTTAAGAAAGTGATTTACATGTCTCAACCTGAAGGGTTTACATCTATCGGAAGTGAGCATATGGTATGTAAACTTCAGAGATCTATTTATGATCTAAAGCAGGCATCAAGGAGTTGGAACCTTAGATTCGATAGTACAATCAAAGAGTTTGATTTACTAAGAATCATGAGGTACCCTGTGTGTATAAGAAGGTCAGTGGGAGTGTTGTGACATTCCTGGTGTTATATGTTGATGACATTCTACTCATTGGGAATGATGTAGGAATGTTGCAATCAACTGAGATATGGTTAGCGAGTAAGTTCTCGATGCAGGACTTGGGTGAAGCATCTTTTGTATTGGGATACATATCTATAGAGATAGATCGAAAAGATGGCTTGGTATTACCCAGTCCACATACATGATACCATCGTGAAGCGGTTCTCGATGGATGCGTCCTTGAGAGGACATCTACCAATGTGTCATGGCGTGTCCCTATCCAAGTCTGTCTCCTGAGACTGATGCAGAGATAGTGACGATGACACGCATTCCGTATGCTTCGGCAATTGGTAACATCATGTATGGGATGATATCTACACGTCCTGACGTGGCGTTTTCACTATGTGTAGTGAAAAGATATCAATCGAACCCCGGTCTTCCACAACTAGAAAGCTGTGAAAGACATCCTCAAGTGTTGAGAAGGACCAATAAGTTGTTCTTGGTCTATGGGGGTAGAGAACTGAAATTGGAAGGCTATACCGACTCTAGCTTCCAAAGCGATATCGATAACTCGAAGTCAACCTCTAGTTTTGTATTCATGCTCAACGGTGCTGCTGTCTCTTGGAAGAGTTCCAAGCAAGACAATAATACGGATTCCAGCACAGAGGCCGAATACATTGCTGCATCAGATGCAGCAAGAGAGGCTGTTTGGATAAGGAATTTCGTCCAAGAGTTGGACGTCATTCCTAATGGAATTGCTCCTATCCCGGTGTTGTGTGACAACACGGGAGCTATAGCTCAAGCAAAGGAGCCAAGGTCTCATCAGAAATCCAAACTAGTATTGAGAAAGTACCACATCCTCGGAGAGATTGTGGAATGAAGAGTAGTGTCTATTGACAAAGTCGGCTCCGCAGATTATGTTGTTGATCCACTAGCTAAGCCTTTACCTGGACCATTATTCGACAAGCATCGCGAATCAATGGGTTTTAAGCATATGGGTAGTTGGCTCTAGTGCAAGTGGGAGATTGTTAGAGTAGGTGCCCGTCGAGCCAAGTGTTGGCCGAGTGTTCACAATGAAACTCTATGTATAAGCAGTCTTTATTTTAATAATATTTGAAATTATTACTTTGGCAAATCTTTATCTGTATACCCATGCTAGCTGCATAGATAAAGCCCTTGAATATACAAATAGTAGAAAGAATATGAGATGCTCATATGATGAGTATCATGAAACTCATATTTGTAATACTGTATATTCTAAACGGTTCCTAGTCGATTCAGCCGCCACTAAGAAGGATATAGGCCGCTCGAGTTAGAGACTAGTATCTGCGATGTGAGTACCATGTTTCATTGGTAGGGGACATTGTGATGTCCGAACATGCAGATAGGTGCTCCTGGTAGAGTGCACTGAACAACCCTCCATAAAAGGACTTTCCAAGTGGTTCTCACTTATCGAGTGGAAAAGTCCTGGTTTATGGTTGTACAGAATTAGTCCTTATGACCCGGGACAACATTGAGACTCTATGTGCTAGAATTACACTTTGACTTGTTTACCGACTCTCATGGGGTCATCAGGTGGCAAGGTTGGGTGTTCTGTCGAAACACATAGGAGTCGATGCATTGTAGTCGGGGATTCACCGCTTACCTTCGGGTATGGATATCCTATGTGTTATCATGTGTATGTAGATCGAAATCTCTGGCCAGAGTATGGTTGTAATTATGAAAGGTGTTTCATAGATTGCACCATCGATGCAACTACGACATGACACATAGTATCGATTCATTGACAACTCTCGATGAACCAATGGTTGTCGAATCGATCGGGATATATGAGTTGAAGGGACCGTACTGTACGCTAACCATAATTGAATGGTTCTTGCAGGCACTATCATGTGATACCTAGGGAATCACGTAAGCGATGCTGCTAGGCGTTTAACGTGATTGGTTGGGTACTATCAGACTTGAGTTCTGACGTTCTTACTATCAAGGAGTTGATAAGTAAGAATGGAGCAATTGGGGTATGCTCGAATAAGGACATGTTTAGTCCGAATCACATGGAGATGTGAACCCACGGCTAGTTGTATCAATGAACCATTGAGGGCCACACAAGTGCTAGCTTTGTAAATCCCGATGAGAAGTAAAATAGTTCAATGTGTTGAACGGCTTATAAAGGAGTTTATAAGCGTAAAGAAAATTAGAAGTATGACTTCTATAAAGGAGAAAATAGTTCAAAGTGTTGAACGGCTTATAAATGTGTTTATAAGCGTAAAGAAAAATAGAAGTGCGACTTCTATGAGAGAAATGTAAATTTTGATTTATGGAAGTGTTCCTAAATTAAAATTTGGCCAAGTGAATAATGTAATTGAAAATTGTGATTTTCATAAACATTATTATGGACTAAATTAAATTAATTCAAGTGTTGAATTAATTAGACACTAGTGGACCTAGTAGAGTCCAAATAATTAAATTAATTCAAGTGTTGGATTAATTAAATAATATTGAGTCTTGTAGAGCTCAATTAAAATAATTATTTAAACTAGTGGGACTTGAGTAAATTCAAGTAATATTTAATTTGTCTCAAATATGTTTGAGATAATTAAATTTAGTCTATGGTTTTTTATTTGATAGAAAACTATATTATATGAATGCATGGGAGGTGAAGAGTTGGGGACTACTTTTGAATAAAATATTGGCATGGCATGCCACTTTTTGGATCAACTTTTTGCAACCCCAAGAGAACTCTTCCCTCCTCCATTCCACTCAATATGGCCGAAATATTGCTTCTTTCTCTCCCAAGTTTTTCCTCCATTTTTGTGTTCTTGAATTGTTTAAGAACACACACTTCTCTTTGAAAAATCCTCACATTTTTCTAGTGCAAATTGTGAGGGGATCTACCTAGTTGGTGGTGGGCCTAATTTGAAGGAAAGATTCAAGAAGAAAGGAGGAGAGCTTGTAGATTCATCTTCCATTCAAGAGCTTTGTTGTTCAACAACAAAGTTGGAGCCACAATCAACTTTTTAAAGTTGATAGGTACATTTCTTTAACATCCTATGTATGGTTTTGATCTTGTAAATATTACACAAGATTTTTATAATGGTGGCCGAAATTTTATGTCAAAAATTCGATTTTTGTGCTTCCGTTGCGCTTCCGGCCACCGTAACCGGTCCGCTTTCAGACATTTCGATGGACTTTATTTTGGGGGTGCCGAGGACTAAGAAGGGGAGTGATTCTATTTTTGTTTTTGTGGATAGATTCTCTGAGATGGCACATTTTATAGCTTGTCATAACACCGATGATGCTTCAAACATTGCGGATTTGTTCTTTAGAGAAGTCGTTAGGTTGCATGGCATGCCTAGGACTCTTGTTTCTGGTCGCGATGTTAAATTCTTGAGTTACTTTTGGAAGACTTTATGGGCTAAACTTGGCACAAAATTGTTGATTTCTACTACTTGTCATCCTCAAACGGATGGACAAACTGAAGTTGTCAATAGAACTTTGAGAACACTTTTGCGTGCTATTCTTAAAAAGAACTTGGATTGACATTTCTATGGACTTTATTTTGGGGTTGCCTAGGACTAAGAAGGGGAGGGATTCTATTTTTGTTGTTGTGGATAGATTCTCTAAGATGGCACATTTTATAGCTTGTCATAAAACCGATGATGCTTCAAACATTGCGGATTTGTTCTTTAGAGAAGTTGCTGGATTGCATGGAATGCCTAGGACTATTATTTCTGCTCGCAATGTTAAATTCTTGAGTTACTTTTGGAATACTTTATGGGCTAAACTTGGCACAAAATTGTTGTTTTCTACTACTTGTCATTCTCAAACGGATGGACAAACTGAAGTTGTCAATAAAACTTTGGGAACACTTTTGCGTGCTATTCTTAAAAAGAACTTGGATTGACATTTCTATGGACTTTATTTTAGGGTTGCCTAGGACTAAGAAGGGGACGGATTCTATTTTTATTGTTGTGGATAGATTCTCTAAGATGGCACATTTTACAGCTTGTTATAAAACCGATGATGCTTCAAACATTGCGGATTTTTTCTTTAGAGAGTCGTTAGGTTGCATGGCATGCCTAGGACTATTGTTTCTGGTCGCGATCTTAAATTTTCGAGTTACTTTTGGAATACTTTATAGGATAAACTTGGCACAAAATTGTTGTTTTCTACTACTTGTCATCCTCAAACGGATGGACAAACTGAAGTTTTCAATAGAACTTTGGGAACACTTTTGCGTGCTATTCTTAAAAAGAACTTGGATTGACATTTCGATGGACTTTATTTTGGGGTTGCCGAGGACTAGAACGGGAGTGATTCTATTTTTGTTTTTGTGGATAGATTCTCTGAGATGACACATTTTATAGCTTGTCATAAAACCGATGATGCTTCAAACATTGCGGATTTGTTCTTTAGAGAAGTCGTTAGGTTGCATGGCATGCCTAGGACTATTGTTTTTGGTCGCGATGTTAAATTCTTGAGTTACTTTTGGAAGACTTTATGGGCTAAACTTGGCACAAAATTGTTGATTTCTACTACTTGTCATCCTCAAACGGATGGACAAACTGAAGTTGTCAATAGAACTTTGGGAACACTTTTGCGTGCTATTCTTAAAACGAACTTGGATTGACATTTCTATGGACTTTATTTTGGGGTTGCCTAGGACTAAGAAGGGGAGGGATTCTAATTTTGTTGTTGTGGATACTTTTTCTAAGATGGCACATTTTATAGCTTGTCATAAAACCGATGATGCTTCAAACATTGCGGATTTGTACTTTAGAGAAGTTGCTGGATTGCATGGAATGCCTAGGACTATTGTTTCTGGTCGCGATGTTAAATTCTTGAGTTACTTTTGGAATACTTTATGGGCTAAACTTGGCACAAAATTGTTGTTTTCTACTACTTGTCATCCTCAAACGGATGGACAAACTGAAGTTGTCAATAGAACTTTGGGAACACTTTTGCGTGCTATTCTTAAAAAGAACTTGGATTGACATTTCTATTGACTTTATTTTGGGGTTGCCTAGGACTAAGAAGGGGACGGATTCTATTTTTTTTGTTGTGGATAGATTCTCTAAGATGGCACATTTTATAGCTTGTTATAAAACCAATGATGCTTCAAACATTGCGGATTTTTTCTTTAGAGAAGTCGTTAGGTTGCATGGCATGCCTAGGACTATTGTTTCTGGTCGCGATGTTAAATTTTTGAGTTACTTTTGGAATACTTTATCGGCTAAACTTGGCACAAAATTGTTGTTTTCTTCTACTTGTCATCCTCAAACGGATGGACAAACTGAAGTTGTCAATAGAACTTTGAGAACACTTTTGCGTGCTATTCTTAAAAAGAACTTGGATTGACATTTCTATGGACTTTATTTTGGGGTTGCCTAGGACTAAGAAGGGGAGGGATTCTATTTTTGTTGTTGTGAATAGATTCTCTAAGATGGCACATTTTATAGCTTGTCATAAAACCGATGATGCTTCAAACATTGCGGATTTGTTCTTTAGAGAAGTCGTTAGGTTGCATTGCATGCCTAGGACTATTGTTTCTGGTCGCGATGTTAAATTCTTGAGTTACTTTTGGAAGACTTTATGGGCTAAACTTGGCACAAAATTGTTGTTTTCTACTACTTGTCATCCTCAAACGGATGGACAAACTGAAGTTTTCAATAGAACTTTGGGAACACTTTTGCTTGCTATTCTTAAAAAGAACATGGATTGACATTTCGATGGACTTTATTTTGGGGTTGCCGAGGACTAAGAAGGGGAGTGATTCTATTTTTGTTGTTGTGGATAGATTCTCTAAGATGGCACATTTTATAGCTTGTCATAAAACCTATGATGCTTCAAACATTGCGGATTTGTTCTTTAGAGAAGTCGTTAGGTTGCATCGCATGCCTAGGACTATTGTTTCTGGTCGCGATGTTAAATTCTTGAGTTACTTTTGGAAGACTTTATGGGCTAAACTTGGCACAAAATTGTTGATTTCTACTACTTGTCATCCTCAAACGGATGGACAAATTGAAGTTGTCAATAGAACTTTGGTAACACTTTTGCGTGCTATTCTTAAAAAGAACTTGGATTGACATTTCTATGGACTTTATTTTGGGGTTGCCTAGGACTAGGAAGGGGAGGGATTCTATTTTTATTGTTGTGGATAGATTCTCTAAGATGGCACATTTTATAGCTTGTCATAAAACCGATGATGCTTCAAACATTGCGGATTTGTTCTTTAGAGAAGTTGCTAGGTTGCATGGAATGCCTAGGACTATTGTTTCTGGTCACGATGTTAAATTCTTGAGTTACTTTTGGAATACTTTATGGGCTAAACTTGGCACAAAATTGTTGTTTTCTACTACTTGTCATCCTCAAACGGATGGACAAACTGAAGTTGTCAATAGAACTTTGGGAACAATTTTGCGTGCTATTCTTAAAAAAAACTTGGATTGACATTGTAATAGCCGAGCCTGGTGAACAGTACGGTTTAAGTTTTCGTATGTTATGGATTTATTGATTAAGTTTAATTTTAGTTCTGATATTAAGAGTTGTGATTATGGGCTATAGTATGGTTGATTATTCTTGTTTTGTGGTGTTGTTGATGTTCGTGGTTGGTGGTTGTTTTGTATCAGCGTTTCGATTAGATTTTAGTTGCTTGAGATTTTGTTTCTGCCGTGACAGCAGCGCACCCGTGTTCAGTGTAAGGACCGCACCCGCGATCTGAATTATTGGAATTATTGGTGTTTTGCCGTAGCTTCACCGCACCCGCGGTGAAGAGGACACCGCACCCGCGGTTCAGCATCGCACCCGCGGTGATAGGAGTACCGCACCCGCGGTCATCGTGTGCTAGGATTTTGGTTGGTTGCCGTGAGCATGGCGCACCCGCTGTGTTTGTAGCAGCGCACCCGTGGTCGTGCATTATTGAGGTATGGTCGAGATTTAAGTGGGTAGTTGGCTTTACTTTACTCATTCTCTTCCCTTCCATTTCGATTTTCCTCTCTAGAGTTAGGGTTTTCTTCATTTCTTTTGCTTCCTATCTTCGATTCAAGCTTTTAGTTGGCGATTCGAATTGAGATCGAAGTTCTTCTTGGTGCTAGGAAGCTAAGGTAAGCTTTTGGTGTTGTTATTTCTTGGTTTTGGAGAAGAGATGATATGGGTTTGTTGTATTTGTTGGATTTATGGATTATTTGGCATGGGTTCTTGATTATTGAGTTGATGATGGTGTTATTTATGGATTATTGTTGTAGGATTTCAACCAAGGAGTTAGATTTAAGTGTTCTTGTGGTTTGTAAGTGGAATCTCCTTCTTGTACTCACATGATAGTATATGTATTGTATTTCAAAGATTTTAATGTGTTATTCCCTTCATTGGCTTCATAATTATGTATTGATTCACTTGTATATCTATTGGAGGCATTGTATGTCTCAATTGTATTGAAAAGGGAATACAAAGAGTATAGTTTGCAAAGTGTTTGATAAATGTCAAAGAGAGATAATTCAAATGTTTTATGGATTGATAGATACATAGTCAGAGATTGCATGCAATTAGTTGATCAACGACCACAGGCTTATATCCCTCAGAGTTGTCGATTTATATCGATGGGATATAGGTAACCAGAGCCAGAGATACTATTGATATCAATCCATCAGGGAAAAGAGAAATACCATCTTATTGCTATGCTATTGCTATGATATTTATTTCAGAGTTGATTGTATTTATGTTTTTAAAGCTATGAATTTCAGAGTATGATATGTTCATTGCTATGTAAGAGTTCCACTTGCTGAGTTTTATACTCATTTCAGTTATTTCATGTGATGCAGCTAAGAGCGACGGACCAGGACAGTGATCGTGGATCGGGGTCATATGCATATAGAGATGGAAGGATGGAAGATGTTATTTTGTTGATATTTTGGGACATGATCATAGGAATGATATGTTATTTTTGTTGTTATATCATTTGAATGATCATGTATTTATTTTGGTTGCAAATATTTTGTAAATGATTTTATGTTATGAAATTGTAATCCTTCCATATATTTGAAAGAAAATTTTAAATTCCGCTGTATTTTTATTGTAAACGGGTCCAGGTGTCACAGAAATTTTTATGGACTTTATTTTGGGGTTGCCTAGGACTAAGAAGGGGACGGATTCTATTTTTGTTGTTGTGGATAGATTCTCTAAGATGGCACATTTTATAGCTTGTTATAAAACCGATGATGCTTCAAACTGAAAGCGGACCTGTTACGGTGGCCGGAAACGCAACGGAAGCATAAAAAAAAATCAAATTTTTAAGGGAAAATTTCGGCCACCATAAGAAGTTGTGCAATATTTACAAAAATCTCAAAAACATACATAGGATGTTTAGAAGTTTTACCTATCAACTTTAAAAAGTTGATTGTGGCTCCAACTTTGTTGTTAAACAACAAAGCTCTTGAATGGATGAAGATCTTCAAGCCTCCTCCTTACTCCAAAATTAAGCCCACCACCAACTAGGTAAATCCCTTCTTGTTTTGCACTAGAAAAACAAGAAGATTTTTCAATGAAAAGTGTAGTGTTCCTCAACAAATTGAAGAACACACAATGGAAGAAAATTGGAGAGAAAATTGGAGGTATGTTTCGGCCATATTGCTTGTAGAATGAGGGAGGAGAATCAAGTCTTGGGGTCATAAAAAGTTGATACAAAAAGTTGCATGCCAACGAATATTTTATTCAAAAGTATTCCCCAACTCTTCACCTCCCATGCATTCATATAATATAGTTTTCTATCAAATAAAAAACCATAGACTAAATTTAATTATCTCAAACATATTTGAGACAAATTAAATATTACTTGAATTTACTCAAGTCCCACTAGTTAAATAATTATTTTAATTGAGCTCTACTAGACTCAATATTATTTAATTAATCCAACACTTGAATTAATTTAATTATTTGGGCTCTACTAGGCCCACTAGTGTTTAATTAATTCAACACTTGAATTAATTTAATTTAGTCCATAATAATGTTTATGAAAATCACAATTTTCAAAAACATTAGTCACTTGGCCAAATTTTAATTTAGGAACACTTCCATAAATCAAAATTTACATTTCTCTCATAGAAGTCATACTTCTATTTTTCTTTACACTTATAAACACATTTATAAGCCGTTCAACACTTTGAACTATTTTCTCCTTTATAGAAGTCATACTTCTAATTTTCCTTTACGCTTATAAACTCCTTTATAAGCCGTTCAACACATTGAACTATTTTACTTCTCATCGGGATTTACTAAGCTAGTACTTGTGTGGCCCTCAATGGTTCATTGATACAACTAGCCGTGGGTTCACATCTCCATGTGATTCGGACTAAACATGTCCTTATATGAGCATACCCCAATTGCTCCATTCTTACTTATCAACTCCTTGATAGTAAGAACGTCAGAACTCAAGTCTGATAGTACCCAACCAATCACGTTAAACGCCTAGCAGCATCGCTTACGTGATTCCCTAGGTATCACATGATAGTGCCTGCAAGAACCATTCAATTATGGTTAGCGTACAGTACGGTCCCTTCAACTCATATATCCCGATCGATTCGACAACCATTGGTTTATCGAGAGTTGTCAATGAATCGATACTATGTGTCATGTCGTAGTTGCATCGATGGTGTAATCTATGAAACACCTTTCATAATTACAACCATACTCTGGCCAGAGATTTCGATCTACATACACATGATAACACATAGGATATCCATACCCGAAGGTAAGCGGTGAATCCCCGACTACAATGCATCGACTCCTATGTGTTTCGACAGAACACCCAACCTTGCCACCTGATGACCCCATGAGAGTCGGTAAACAAGTCAAAGTGTAATTCTAGCACATAGAGTCTCAATGTTGCCCCGGGTCATAAGGACTAATTCTGTACAACCATAAACCAGGACTTTTCCACTCGATAAGTGAGAACCACTTGGAAAGTCCTTTTATGGAGGGTTGTTCAGTGCACTCTACAAGGAGCACCTATCTGCATGTTCGGACATCACAATGTCCCCTACCAATGAAACATGGTACTCACATCGCAGATACTAGTCTCTAACTCGAGCGGCCTATATCCTTCTTAGTGGCGGCTGAATCGACTAGGAACCGTTTAGAATATACAGTATTACAAATAAGAGTTTCATGATACTCATCATATGAGCATCTCATATTCTTTCTACTATTTGTATATTCAAGGGCTTTATCTATGCAGCTAGCATGGGTATACAGATAAAGATTTGCCAAAGTAATAATTTCAAATATTATTAAAATAAAGACTGCTTATTCATAGAGTTTCATTGTGAACACTCGGCCAACACTTGGCTCGACGGGCACCTACTCTAACAATCTCCCACTTGCACTAGAGCCAACTACCCTTATGCTTAAAACCCATTGATTCGCGATGCTTGTCGAACAATGGTCCAGGTAAAGGCTTAGCTAGTGGATCAACAACATAATCTGTGTAGCCGACTTTGTCAATAGACACTACTCTTCTTTCCACAATCTCTCCGAGGATGTGGTACTTTCTCAATACTAGTTTGGATTTCTGATGAGACCTTGGCTCCTTTGCTTGAGCTATAGCTCCCGTGTTGTCACACAACACCGGGATAGTAGCAATTCCATTAGGAATGACGTCCAACTCTTAGACGAAATTCCTTATCCAAACAGCCTCTCTTGCTGCATCTGATGCAGCAATGTATTCGGCCTCTGTGCTGGAATCCGTAATATTGTCTTGCTTGGAACTCTTCCAAGAGACAGCAGCACCGTTGAGCATGAATACGAAACTAGAGGTTGACTTCGAGTTATCGATATCGCTTTGGAAGCTAGAGTCAGTATAGCCTTCCAATTTCAGTTCTCTACCCCATAGACCAAGAACAACTTATTGGTCCTTCTCACAACTTGAGGATGTCTTTCACAGCTTTCTAGTTGTGGAAGACCGGGGTTCGATTGATATCTTTTCACTACACATAGTGAAAACGCCACGTCAGGACGTGTAGATATCATCCCATACATGATGTTACCAATTGCCGAAGCATACGGAATGCGTGTCATCGTCACTATCTCTGCATCAGTCTCAGGAGACAGACTTGGATAGGGACACGCCATGACACATTGGTAGATGTCCTCTCAAGGACGCATCCATCGAGAACCGCTTCACGATGGTATCATGTATGTGGACTGGGTGAGACCAAGCCATCTTTTCGATCTATCTCTATAGATATGTGTCCCAATACAAAAGATGCTTCACCCAAGTCCTGCATCGAGAACTTACTCGCTAACCATATCTCAGCTGATTGCAACATTCCTACATCATTCACAATGAGTAGAATGTCATCAACATATAACACCAGGAATGTCACAACACTCCCACTGACCTTCTTATACACACAGGGTCCCTCATGATTCTTAGTAAATCAAACTCTTTGATTGTACTATCGAATCTAAGGTTCCAACTCCTTGATGCCTGCTTTAGATCATAAATAGATCTCTGAAGTTTACATACCATATGCTCACTTCCGATAGATGTAAACCCTTCAGGTTGAGACATGTAAATCACTTTCTTAAAATCCCCATTAAGAAAGACTGTCTTAACATCCATCTGCCATATCTCATAGTCATACCATGCAGCTATGGCTAGCAAAATCCTTATGGACTTGAACATTACGACTGGGAAAAGGTTTCCTCAAAGTCAACTCCTTGTCTTTGAGTACATCCTTTTGCCACCAATCGCGCCTTGAAAGTCAATACCTTCCCATCCGCCCCAAGTCCCTATGGGAACAGTTCCCACAGGTGGATCCACAAGATCCTACACTTGGTTCGAATGCATGGAATTCATCTCAGATTCCATTTCTTCAAGTCACTTGGATGAATTGGCATCATATAACGCTTCCTTGAAGGTCCATGGATCACATCCATGGTTAGGCTCATCATGGCCTTCTTCAAGAAGCTGACCATACCTCATAGGTGGTCTCGAGACTTTCTCGTATCTGCTAGGAGCTTGTATCTCCTCTCTTGGCTCATCGGGTGTGGGTTCTATAATTGTGGGTTTCACTCGAACCTCTTCGAGTTCTATCATCTCCGTTTTTCTATCCAATAGAAAATCCTTTTCCAAAAAGGTTGCATTCCTAGAAACAAACACTTTTGTTTCTTGGGGATGATAGAAATGATATCCAACTTAATTCCTTGGATATCCCACAAAGTAACATAAAATGGATCAACAATCCAATTTATCTCCCACTACCTCCTTCACATAAGCAGGGCTCCCCATATTCTAAGATAAGAATATTTGGGAGGCTTACCCATCCATATCTCATATGGTATCTGCCTTTGAATGGACATTTAGTAGAATATCTTTTACTTTTAAGTTATAGAGATCGTTTTCAAGTTCTCAAGTACCAATTAAACATTCATTCTTGTAAATGTTGCAAACACCTTTGCTAAATAAACAAGAATATCCATTTTTATCACAATAGAAATGGAAACAATGTTTTACATCAAACAGGTACAAACAAAACATCTCTTAAAATTAACTTAAAGTCATTGTTCAACAATAAGTAAACATCCTTAATAGCCTTGGCAGCAACTCTTGCTCCATTGCCCATCCTCAAGAAGGTCACACCTTCCTTAAGCTTCCTACTTCTTCCCATCACCTGTAACCCATTACAGAGATGTGAGTCACAACCGGTATCTAATACCCAAGAAGTAGAGTTAATTAAAATGTTTACTTAAATTTAGAACATACCGTTTCCAGAACACTTCTGGGCAAGATATTCTTTGCAATTACGCCTCCAATGTCCAGGCTTCTTGCAGTGATGACATACATCATTAGTCTTGTCAGCCTTAACTGGTCTGGCTGCCTCAACAGGGTTCGGAGATTGCCTCAACAAGGGCACGTTCTTCTCGGGACGTTGGAAAGAACTCTTCTTTCCCTTCCCATGTGGATCAATCTTCGTACCAGATGAAGAACCCACATAAAGAACCAACTTCTCTTTCTTGATGGTGGATTCAAACGTAACAAGCATGTTCACCAACTCCTCAAGGGTCGGTTCCATCTTGTTCATGTTGAAGTTCACCACAAAAGGATCAAATGAGCTAGGCAGCGATAACAGCAACATGTCGGTGGTCAACTCCGAAGGCAGGATCAGATCCAGGCCAACGAGCTTGTCCACGAGCCCGATCACCTTTAGGCCATGCTCATGGACCGAGGTCCCCTCTCGCATGCGCAAAGTGATCAGCTTCTTGACGGTAGCATGCCTAAGAGGACGCGTTTGCTCTCCAAAGAGCTCTTTGAGATGCAAATGAATGTCAGCAGCACTCTTTGCACCCTCAAAACGCCTCTGTAGCTCATCGTTCATAGAAGTCAGCATATAACACCTGGCTATCAAGTCATGGTCACACCATTCCTTGTAAGCCTGCAATTCCTCAGGATTGCAGTCAGTCGGAGCCTCAACAGGGGGCGACTGAGTTAGTGTATATGTTACCCTTTCCGAATTTAAGACTATTTTCAAATTTCTTAGCCAAGTGAGGTAATTAGGTCCAGTTAATATGTGTTTGTCGAGTATTATAGATATCGAATTGCGCATCGAAGACATTGTCGATTTGTACTGAAAAGTAAAAACAGATAAATGTTGATGACTATTTTAAATATTTGGTAAGATATAAAGTATGGACTTTAACTTTATAAATATTTACTCCCACTGTTTTGACATCTTTCACTACCCTCTAGTGAAAATGGGAAACTCCTTTCCTCAGTAGGTACGTAAGGTCCAATTAGCGAATTGTGATCCCGAATAATATCAGCCAATCACAATTCCTAAAAGGTAGTTTCCAATTGCATCACAATGCAACCCTCTACGTAAACTTTTGTCTCACGTTTGATTAGGACCCAATAATATGACGTCGTTCATCTTTACGTGTCAAGCCTAACCCATCGATGTTGAACCTTAATGGACGGTCGCCATGAGTTCCCTCAATAATATGAGCCGAAATCATGGGAGTTCCACGTAGTTCACATCACCATGTCAATGGATGTCACAGCTTTCCGGCATCCAGGGCTCCCCCAATAATATGAGCCGAGCCCCGAGTACGGGTAGCGTTCATCATGCACCCATTGTCGATGGAAGACAAGGAAATTATAAACAAATTTATAATTCCCCTTTTCGGGCTTGATATTAATTTTGAATCTTATTCAAAATGAGGGTTTTTTAGTTTTGAAAGGTCTCATCATTAATTTTATTTTAAAAGCTCGCCATGTTTGATCGTATGTTTGCCGGATTCATGCAACTTTGTTATTATAATAATAATAACGCACATACTCATTATTTATAACATATCATGCATATATCATAAATAGAAAACAATACAAGGATGATCAATCGCCCCAAAACTAATGGCCCGTGTGAGCCAAACACGGGCCTAGGTCCAATCCTAGGGTAAATGCACGGGATGCAATGCAACTATACTATTACATTAGCATCCAATATTACATGTCTTCGATCTTCATAATCACCAAGGCCACCATCTTCCAATCTTGATCTTCCCCTATTCTAATATTTACAAATAAATATCCATGGCACATAGGGATACATCTCATGGGGTGGGAACGGGCCATAAACCAAGCCCACTTTAAAAATTGATAATTATTACAATCATACAACACAAATATCCTAGCATACACCTAGCAAATTGGGCTTGGACTTTTGATCATCCTTCATGCATAATATCACATATCATACACCATCAATTAATTATCACTATAATTAATTGATCCAATATTATATATCTTGATCCAATCACTAACCGCCACAATTATAAATTAAATTAACAAAGTATACAAACACCTTTGTCTACTTTCAAATTAATTTATTTATAATCGAATTTCTTGTAAATCACCATTTACTATAAATAATTGAAGTCCTACTTCAATTATTTATTTTATGATAAAATATGTGCAACAATTGTAAATTTAAACTTAAGGGCCCAAAACCCATTTTTCACCAAAAATACTTAGGCCCATTTAAATTTCACAAATAATGTTGTCCATCCAATGGCCCAACATCTCAAGGCCCATGACACTAAGATTGTCCAAAACACTTTTGGAAACCCTAGCCGTCATCGCCGTCGCCGGAGCTCCGTCGCCGGATTCCTGGCCACACAAAAAAAAATTTTTTTTTTTTTTATTTATTTTAAGAATGAAGCATTTCGGGCAGCCCCTTGGGCTGCCCCTCGGCTGCCCGAAATTTTCGGGCAGCCCCTTCGGGCAGCCCTCGAAAAACAATTTTTTTTTTTTTTGTTTTGTAAATTTCGGCCTTGATGTTTTATTGCACAAAAAAAACTCAAACGGTTAGAAATCGATCTCAACATAATATTACGTAAATATTACACAAAATCCGTAACCTTAGCTCGGATACCACTTGAAAGCGGACCGGTTACGGTGGCCGGAAACGCAACGGAAGCATAAAAAAAATCAAATTTTTAAGGGAAAATTTCGGCCACCATAAGAAGTTGTGCAATATTTACAAAAATCTCAAAAACATACATAGGATGTTTAGAAGTTTTACCTATCAACTTTAAAAAGTTGATTGTGGCTCCAACTTTGTTGTTAAACAACAAAGCTCTTGAATGGATGAAGATCTTCAAGCCTCCTCCTTACTCCAAAATTAAGCCCACCACCAACTAGGTAAATCCCTTCTTGTTTTGCACTAGAAAAACAAGAAGATTTTTCAATGAAAAGTGTAGTGTTCCTCAACAAATTGAAGAACACACAATGGAAGAAAATTGGAGAGAAAATTGGAGGTATGTTTCGGCCATATTGCTTGTAGAATGAGGGAGGAGAATCAAGTCTTGGGGTCATAAAAAGTTGATACAAAAAGTTGCATGCCAACCAATATTTTATTCAAAAGTATTCCCCAACTCTTCACCTCCCATGCATTCATATAATATAGTTTTCTATCAAATAAAAAACCATAGACTAAATTTAATTATCTCAAACATATTTGAGACAAATTAAATATTACTTGAATTTACTCAAGTCCCACTAGTTAAATAATTATTTTAATTGAGCTCTACTAGACTCAATATTATTTAATTAATCCAACACTTGAATTAATTTAATTATTTGGGCTCTACTAGGCCCACTAGTGTTTAATTAATTCAACACTTGAATTAATTTAATTTAGTCCATAATAATGTTTATGAAAATCACAATTTTCAAAAACATTAGTCACTTGGCCAAATTTTAATTTAGGAACACTTCCATAAATCAAAATTTACATTTCTCTCATAGAAGTCATACTTCTATTTTTCTTTACACTTATAAACACATTTATAAGCCGTTCAACACTTTGAACTATTTTCTCCTTTATAGAAGTCATACTTCTAATTTTCCTTTACGCTTATAAACTCCTTTATAAGCCGTTCAACACATTGAACTATTTTACTTCTCATCGGGATTTACTAAGCTAGTACTTGTGTGGCCCTCAATGGTTCATTGATACAACTAGCCGTGGGTTCACATCTCCATGTGATTCGGACTAAACATGTCCTTATATGAGCATACCCCAATTGCTCCATTCTTACTTATCAACTCCTTGATAGTAAGAACGTCAGAACTCAAGTCTGATAGTACCCAACCAATCACGTTAAACGCCTAGCAGCATCGCTTACGTGATTCCCTAGGTATCACATGATAGTGCCTGCAAGAACCATTCAATTATGGTTAGCGTACAGTACGGTCCCTTCAACTCATATATCCCGATCGATTCGACAACCATTGGTTTATCGAGAGTTGTCAATGAATCGATACTATGTGTCATGTCGTAGTTGCATCGATGGTGTAATCTATGAAACACCTTTCATAATTACAACCATACTCTGGCCAGAGATTTCGATCTACATACACATGATAACACATAGGATATCCATACCCGAAGGTAAGCGGTGAATCCCCGACTACAATGCATCGACTCCTATATGTTTCGACATGACACCCAACCTTTCCACCTGATGACCCCATAAGAGTCGGTAAACAAGTCAAAGTGAAATGCTAGCACATAGAGTCTCAATGTTGTCCCGGGTCATAAGGACTAATGGTGTACAACCATAAACTAGGACGTTTCCACTCGATAAGTGAGAACCACTTGGAAAGTCCTTTAATGGAGGGTTGTTCAGTGCACTCTACCAGGAGCACCTATCTGCATGCTCGGACATCACAATGTCCCCTACCAATGAAACATGGTACTCACATCGCAGATACTAGTCTCTAACTCAAGCGGCCTATATCCTTCTTAGTGGCGGCTGAATCGACTAGGAACCGTTTAGAATATACAGTATTACAAATATGAGTTTCATGATACTCATCATATGAGCATCTCATATTCTTTCTACTATTTGTATATTCAAGGGCTTTATCTATGCAACTAGCATAGGTATACAGATAAAGATGTGCCAAAGTAATAATTTCAAATATTACTAAAATAAAGATTGCTTATACATAGAGTTTCATTGTGAACACTCGGCCAACACTTGGCTCGACGGGCACCTACTCTAACACAAACATTGCGGATTTTTTCTTTAGAGAAGTCGTAAGGTTGCATGGCATGCCTAGGACTATTGTTTCTGGTCGCGATGTTAAATTTTTGAGTTACTTTTGGAATACTTTATAGGCTAAACTTGGCACAAAATTGTTGTTTTCTACTACTTGTCATCCTCAAACGGATGGACAAACTGAAGTTGTCAATAGAACTTTGAGAACACTTTTGCGTGCTATTCTTAAAAAGAACATGGATTGTCATTTCTAAGGACTTTATTTTTGGGTTGCCTAGGACTAAGAAGTGGAGGGATTCTATTTTTGTTGTTGTGGATAGATTCTCTAAGATGGCACATTTTATAGCTTGTCATAAAACCTATGATGCTTCAAACATTGCGGATTTGTTCTTTAGAGAAGTCGTTAGGTTGCATCGTATGCCTAGGACTATTGTTTCTGGTCGCGATGTTAAATTCTTGAGTTACTTTTGGAAGACTTTATGGGCTAAACTTGGCACAAAATTGTTGATTTCTACTACTTGTCATCCTCAAACGGATGGACAAATTGAAGTTGTCAATAGAACTTTGGTAACACTTTTGCGTGCTATTCTTAAAAAGAACTTGGATTGACATTTCTATGGACTTTATTTTGGGGTTGCCTAGGACTCGGAAGGGGAGGGATTCTATTTTTGTTGTTGTGGATAGATTCTCTAAGATGGCACATTTTATAGCTTGTCATAAAACCGATGATGCTTCAAACATTGCGGATTTGTTCTTTAGAGAAGTTGCTAGGTTGCATGGAATGCCTAGGACTATTGTTTCTGGTCGCGATGTTAAATTCTTGAGTTACTTTTGGAATACTTTATGGGCTAAACTTGGCACAAAATTGTTGTTTTCTACTACTTGTCATCCTCAAACGGATGGACAAACTGAAGTTGTCAATAGAACTTTGGGAACAATTTTGCGTGCTATTCTTAAAAAAAACTTGGATTGACATTGTAATAGCCGAGCCTGGTGAACAGTACGGTTTAAGTTTTCGTATGTTATGGATTTATTGATTAAGTTTAATTTTAGTTGTGATATTAAGAGTTGTGATTATGGGCTATAGTATGGTTGATTATTCTTGTTTTGTGGTGTTGTTGATGTTCGTGGTTGGTGGTTGTTTTGTATCAGCGTTTCGATTAGATTTTAGTTGCTTGAGATTTTGTTTCTGCCGTGACAGCACCGCACCCGTGTTCAGTGTAAGGACCGCACCCGCGATCTGAATTATTGGAATTATTGGTGTTTTGCCGTAGCTTCACCGCACCCGCGGTGAAGAGGACACCGCACCCGCGGTTCAGCATCGCACCCGCGGTGATAGGAGTACTGCACCCGCGGTCATCGTGTGCTAGGATTTTGGTTGGTTGCCGTGAGCATGGCGCACCCGCTGTGTTTGTAGCAGCGCACCCGTGGTCGTGCATTATTGAGGTATGGTCGAGATTTAAGTGGGTAGTTGGCTTTACTTTACTCATTCTCTTCCCTTCCATTTCGATTTTCCTCTCTAGAGTTAGGGTTTTCTTCATTTCTTTTGCTTCCTATCTTCGATTCAAGCTTTTAGTTGGCGATTCGAATTGAGATCGAAGTTCTTCTTGGTGCTAGGAAGCTAAGGTAAGCTTTTGGTGTTGTTATTTCTTGGTTTTGGAGAAGAGATGATATGGGTTTGTTGTATTTGTTGGATTTATGGATTATTTGGCATGGGTTCTTGATTATTGAGTTGATGATGGTGTTATTTATGGATT
Organism: Primulina eburnea; assembly: GCF_022965805.1. Taxonomy (NCBI): domain Eukaryota; kingdom Viridiplantae; phylum Streptophyta; class Magnoliopsida; order Lamiales; family Gesneriaceae; genus Primulina; species Primulina eburnea. Next base: position 43,130,926 of record NC_133103.1, on the reverse strand, counting down.
ATTGTTGTAGGATTTCAACCAAGGAGTTAGATTCAAGTGTTCTTGTGGTTTGTAAGTGGAATCTCCTTCTTGTACTCACATGATACTATATGTATTGTATTTCAAAGATTTTAATGTGTTATTCCCTTCATTGGCTTCATAATTATGTATTGATTCACTTGTATATCTATTGGAGGCATTGTATGTCTCAATTGTATTGAAAAGGGAATACAAAGAGTATAGTTTCCAAAGTGTTTGATAAATGTCAAAGAGAGATAATTCAAATGTTTTATGGATTGATAGATACATAGTCAGAGATTGCATGCAATTAGTTGATCAACGACCACAGGCTTATATCCCTCAGAGTTGTCGATTTATATCGATGGGATATAGGTAACCAGAGCCAGAGATACTATTGATATCAATCCATCAGGGAAAAGAGAAATACCATCTTATTGCTATGCTATTGCTATGATATTTATTTCAGAGTTGATTGTATTTATGTTTTTAAAGCTATGAATTTCAGAGTATGATATGTTCATTGCTATGTAAGAGTTCCACTTGCTGAATTTTATACTCATTTCAGTTATTTCATGTGATGCAGCTAAGAGCGACGGACCAGGACAGTGATCGTGGATCGGGGTCATATGCTATAGAGATGGAAGGATGGAAGATGTTATTTTGTTGATATTTTGGGACATGATCATAGGAATGATATGTTATTTTTGTTGTTATATCATTTGAATGATCATGTATTTATTTTGGTTGCAAATATTTTGTAAATGATTTTATGTTATGAAATTGTAATCCTTCCATATATTTGAAAGAAAATTTTAAATTCCGCTGTATTTTTATTGTAAACGGGTCCAGGTGTCACAGAAATTTTTATGGACTTTATTTTGGGGTTGCCTAGGACTAAGAAGGGGACGGATTCTATTTTTTTTGTTGTGGATAGATTCTCTAAGATGGCACATTTTATAGCTTGTTATAAAACCGATGATGCTTCAAACATTGCGGATTTTTTCTTTAGAGAAGTCGTAAGGTTGCATGGCATGCCTAGGACTATTGTTTCTGGTCGCGATGTTAAATTTTTGAGTTACTTTTGGAATACTTTATAGGCTAAACTTGGCACAAAATTGTTGTTTTCTACTACTTGTCATCCTCAAACGGATGGACAAACTGAAGTTGTCAATAGAACTTTGAGAACACTTTTGCGTGCTATTCTTAAAAAGAACTTGGATTGTCATTTCTAAGGACTTTATTTTGGGGTTGCCTAGGACTAAGAAGGGGAGGGATTCTATTTTTGTTGTTGTGGATAGATTCTCTAAGATGGCACATTTTATAGCTTGTCATAAAACCGATGATGCTTCAAACATTGCGGATTTGTTCTTTATAGAAGTCGCTAGGTTGCATGGAATGCCTAGGACTATTGTTTCTGGTCGCGATGTTAAATTCTTGAGTTACTTTTGGAAGACTTTATGGGCTAAACTTGACACAAAATTGTTGTTTTCTACTACTTGTCATCCTCAAACGGATGGACAAACTGAAGTTTTCAATAGAACTTGGGGAACACTTTTGCGTGCTATTCTTAAAAACAACATGGATTGACATTTCGATGGACTTTATTTTGGGGTTGCCGAGGACTAAGTGTTAGAGTAGGTGCCCGTCGAGCCAAGTGTTGGCCGAGTGTTCACAATGAAACTCTATGTATAAGCAATCTTTATTTTAGTAATATTTGAAATTATTACTTTGGCACATCTTTATCTGTATACCTATGCTAGTTGCATAGATAAAGCCCTTGAATATACAAATAGTAGAAAGAATATGAGATGCTCATATGATGAGTATCATGAAACTCATATTTGTAATACTGTATATTCTAAACGGTTCCTAGTCGATTCAGCCGCCACTAAGAAGGATATAGGCCGCTTGAGTTAGAGACTAGTATCTGCGATGTGAGTACCATGTTTCATTGGTAGGGGACATTGTGATGTCCGAGCATGCAGATAGGTGCTCCTGGTAGAGTGCACTGAACAACCCTCCATTAAAGGACTTTCCAAGTGGTTCTCACTTATCGAGTGGAAACGTCCTAGTTTATGGTTGTACACCATTAGTCCTTATGACCCGGGACAACATTGAGACTCTATGTGCTAGCATTTCACTTTGACTTGTTTACCGACTCTTATGGGGTCATCAGGTGGAAAGGTTGGGTGTCATGTCGAAACATATAGGAGTCGATGCATTGTAGTCGGGGATTCACCGCTTACCTTCGGGTATGGATATCCTATGTGTTATCATGTGTATGTAGGTTGAAATCTCTGGCCAGAGTATGGTTGTAATTATGAAAGGGGTTTCATAGATTACACCATTGATACAACTACGACATGACACATAGTATCGATTCATTGACAACTCTCGATAAACCAATGGTTGTCGAATCGATCGGGATATATGAGTTGAAGGGACCGTACTGTACGCTAACCATAATTGAATGGTTCTTGCAGGCACTATCATGTGATACCTAGGGAATCACGTAAGCGATGCTGCTAGGCGTTTAACGTGATTGGTTGGGTACTATCAGACTTGAGTTCTGACGTTCTTATTATCAAGGTGTTGATAAATAAGAATGGAGCAATTGGGGTATGCTCATATAAGGACATGTTTAGTCCGAATCACATGGAGATGTGAACTCACGGCTAGTTGTATCAATGAACCATTGAGGGCCACACAAGTACTAGCTTTCTAGATCCCGTTGAGAAGTAAAAATAGTTCAATGTGTTGAACGGCTTATAAAGGAGTTTATAAGCGTAAGGAAAATTAGAAGTATGACTTCTATAAAGGAGAAAATAGTTCAATGTGTTGAACGACTTATAAATGAGTTTATAAGTGTAAAGAAAAATAGAAGTATGACTTCTATGAGAGAAATGTAAATTTTAATTTATGGAAGTGTTCCTAAATTAAAAGTTGGCCAAGTGAATAATGCATTTGAAAATTGTGATTTTCATAAACATTATTATGGACTAAATTAAATTAATTCAAGTGTTGAATTAATTAAATACTAGTGGACCTAGTAGAGTCCAAATAATTAAATTAATTCAAGTGTTGAATTAATTAAATTATATTGAGTCTTGTAGAGCTCAATTTAAATTAATTATTTAACTAGTGGGACTTGGGTAAATTCAAGTAATGTTTAATTAGTCTCAAATATGTTTGAGATAATTAAAATTTAGTCCAAGGTTTTTAATTTGATTAAAAACCATATAATATGCATGCATGGGAGGTGAAAGGTTGGGAGACTACTTTTTGTGTTTTCAAGGCATGGCATGCAACTTTTTGGAACATTTTTTCCCACAACCAAGGCTAGTCTTCCTTCCCTCCTCCCACACTCCTCATGGCCGAAATTTCTCACTAGATTTCTCTCCATTTTTTCTTCATTTTGTGTTCTTCAATTGTTGGAGAAAAACACTAACTTCTCAAAGAAAAATGCTCTAATTTTTCTAGTGCAAAATTAGAGTGGTTCTAGCTAGTTGGTGGTGGGCTTAATATTTGAGCAAGGTGGGCTCAAAGGAAGCTTGAAGATTGTCTACCTTCAAGAGCTAAGGTGTTTACACCTTAGCTGGAGCCATCATCAACCTCAAGAGGTTGATAGGTAACGATTTTCTTACACCCTATGTATGACATAGTTGTGTTTTTGTATTTGTTGCACAAAACTTATGGTGGCCGAAAATTTTATGTAAAAATCGAAAATTTTGAGCTTCCGTTGCGCTTCCGGTCACCATAACCGATCACCTTTCAAGTGGTATCAGAGCTATGGTTACGTTTTTGTGTAGCAAATACAAGATATTATGTTGAGATCGATTTCTAACCGCATGAGAACAAAATTTTTGCAACGATTCAAGGCCATTTTCGGGGCTGTTTTTGGGCAGCAAGTTGCTGCCCATTTCGGGCAGCTTGGGCTGCCCGAGGGGCTGCCCGAAACGGGCTGCTAGGGCAGCCCAAGGGGCTGCCAGAACTGCCCCAACATTTTTAAATAATAAAAAAAATTTTTTGGTAAGTTGGCCGGAATCCGGCGACGGCGATGACGACTAGGGTTTTCAAAAGGTGTTTTGAAATATCCAAGTGTCATGGGCCTTGAGTTGTTGGGCCATTGGACGGCTAACATATTTGTGAATTTTAAATGGGCCAAAACGTTTTTGGTGAAAAATGAGTTTTTGGGCCCTTAAGTTTAAAATTACAAAGTTGTAAATATTTTCTCATGAAATAAATAATTTAAGTTGAACTTTAATTATTTATAGTAAATGGTGATTTACAAGAAATTCGGTTATAAATAAATTAATTGGAAAGTAGACAAAGGTGTTTGTATACTTTGTTAATTTAGTTTATAATCGTGGCGGTTAGTGATTGGATCAAGATATATAATATTGGATCAATTAATTATTGTGATAATTAATTGATGGTGTATGATATGTGATATTATGCATGAAGGATGATCAAAAGCCCAAGCCCAATTTGCTAGGTGTATGCTAGGATATTTTGTGTTGAATGATTGTAATAATTATCAATTTATAAAGTGGGCTTGGTTTATGACCCGTTCCTACCCCATGAGATGTATCCCTATTTGCCATGGATATTTATTTGTAAATATTAGAATAGTGGATGATCAAGATTGGAAGATGGTGGCCATGATGATTATGAAGATTGAAGACATGTAAATATTGGAAGCTTATGTAATAGTTGCATTTGCATCCCGTGCATTTCCCTAGGATTGGACCTAGGCCCGTGTTTAGCTCACACGGTCCATTAGTATTGGGGCGATTGATCATCCTTGTTTGTTTACTGTTTATAATATATGCATGATATGTTATAAATAATGAGTATGTGCGTTATTATTATGATAATAACAAAGTTGCATGAATCCGACAAACATACGATCAAACATGGCGAGCTTTTTAAAATAAAATTAATTATGAGACCTTTCAAAATTAAAAACCCTCATTTTGAATAAGATTCAAAATTAATATCAAGCCCGAAAAGGGGAATTATAAATTTGTTTATAATTTCCTTGTCTTCCATCGACAATGGGTGCATGATGAACGCTACCCGTACTCGGGGCTCGGCTCATATTATTGGGGGAGCTTTGGGTGCCGGAAAGTTGTGACATCCATTGACATGGTGATGTGAACTACGTGGAACTCCCATGATTTTGGCTCATATTATTGAGGGAACTCATGGCGACCGTCCATTAAGGTTCAACATCGATGGGTAAGGCTTGACACGTGAAGATGAACGACGTCATATTATTGGGTCCTAATCAAACGTGAGACAAAAGTTTACGTAGAGGGTTGCATTGTGATGCAATTGGAAACTACCTTTTAGGAATTGTGATTGACTGATATTATTCGGGATCATAATTCGCTAATTGGACCTTAGTACCTACTGAGGAAAGGAGTTTCCCGTTTTCACTAGAGGGTAGTGAAAGATGTCAAAACACTGGGAGCAAATATTTATGAAGTAAAAGTCCAAACTTCATATCTTACTAAATATTTTAAAATAGTCATCAACATTTATCTGTTTTTACTTTTCAGTACAAATTGACGATGTCATCGATTCGTAATCCAATATCCGTAATACTCGACAAAAACATATTAACTGGACCTAATTACCTCACTTGGCTAAGAAACCTAAAAATTGTCTTGAATTCGGAAAGGGTAGCATATACACTGACTCAGTCGCCCCCTGTTGAGGCTCCGACTGACTGCAATCCTGAGGAATTGCAGGCTTACAAGGAATGGTGTGACCATGACTTGATAGCTAGGTGTTATATGCTGACTTCTATGAATGATGAGCTGCAGAGGCGTTTTGAGGGTGCAAAGAATGCTGCTGACATTCATAAGCACCTCAAAGAGCTCTTTGGTGAGCAGACTCGGCCTCTTAGGCATGCTACCGTCAAGGAGCTGATCACTATGCGCATGCGAGATGGGGCCTCGGTCCATGAGCATGGCCTGAAGTTGATTGAGCTCGTGGATAAGCTCGTTGGCATGGATATGATCTTGCCTTCGGAGTTGACCACCGACGTGTTGCTGTTATCATTGCCTAGCTCATTTGATCCTTTTGTGGTGAATTTCAACATGAACAAGATGGAGCCGACCCTTGAGGAGTTGGTGAACATGCTTGTTACGTTTGAATCCACCATCAAGAAAGAGAAGTTGGTTCTTTATGTGGGTTCTTCATCTGGTACGAAGATTGATCCACATGGGAAGGGAAAGAAGAGTTCTTTCCAACGTCCCAAGAAGAACGTGCCCTTGATGAGGCAATCTCCGAATCCCGTTGTGGCAGCCACACCAGTTAAGGCTGACAAGACTAGTGATGTTTGTCATCACTGCAAGAAGCCTGGACATTGGAAGCGAAATTGGATAGTTGATCCATTTTATGTTACTTTGTGGGATATCCAAGGAATTAAGTTGGATATCATTTCTATCATCCCCAAGAAACAAAGGTATTTGTTTCTAGGAATGCAACCTTTTTTGGAAAAGGAGTTTCTATTGGATAGAAAAGGGGAGATGATAGAACTCGAAGAGGTTCGAGTGATACCCACAATTATAGAACCCACACCCGAAGAGCCAAGAGAGGAGATACAAGCTCCTAGAAAATCCGAGAGAGTCTCGAGACCACCTATGAGGTATGGTCTGCTTCTTGAAGAGGGCCATGATGAGCCTAACCGTGGATGTGATCCAAGGACCTTCAAGGAAGCATTATCTGATGCCGATTCATCCAAATGGCTTGAAGCGATGGAATCTGAGATGAATTCCATACATTCGAACCAAGTGTGGGATCTTAAGATCCACCTTAGGGAACGGTTCCCATAGGGACTTGGGACGGATGGGAAGGTATTGACCTTCAAGGCGCGATTGGTGGCAAAAGGATATACTCAAAGAGAAGGAGTTGACTTTGAGGAAACCTTTTCACCAGTTGCGATGCTCAAGTCTATAAGGATATTGCTAGCCATAGCTGCATGGTATGACTATGAGATATGGCAGATGGATGTCAAGACAGCCTTTCTTAATGGGGATATTAAGAAAGTGATTTACATGTCTCAAACCTGGAGGGTTTACATCTATTGGAAGTGAGCATATGGTATGCAAACTTCAAAGATCTATTTATGGTCTAAAGCAAGCATCTAGGAGTTGGAACCTCATATTCGACAGAACAATCAAAGAGTTTGGTTTTACTAAGAATCCTGAGGAACCCTATGTATATAAGAAGGTCAGTGGGAGTGTTGTGACATTCCTAGTGTTGTATGTTGATGACATTCTACTCATTGGGAATGATGTAGGAATGTTGCAATCAACTAAGATATGGTTAGCGAGTAAGTTCTCGATGCAGGACTTGGGTGAAGCATCTTTTGTATTGGGATACAGATCTATAGAGATAGATCGAAAAGATTGCTTGGTCTCACCCAGTCCACATACATTGATACCATCGTGAAGAGATTGTCGATGGATAAGTCCAAGAGAGGACATCTACCAATGTGTCATGGCGTGTCCCTATCCAAGTCTGTCTTTCAAGACTGATGCAGAGGTAGCGGCGATGACAAAGCATTCCTTATGCATCTGCGATTTGTAGCATCATGTATGAGATGATATCTACACGTCCTGACGTGGCTTTCGCACTAAGCGTAGTGAGTAGATATTAATCGAACCCCGGTCTTCCACATTGGAAAGCTGTGAAAGACATCCTCAAGTAGTTGAGAAGGACCAATAAATTGTTCTTGGTCTATGGGGTGGAGAACTGAAATTGGAAGGCTATACCGACTCTAGCTTCCAAAGCGATATCAATGACTCGAAGTCAACCTCTGGGTTTGTATTCGTGCTCAATGGTGCTGCTGTCTCTTGGAAGAGTTCCAAGCAAGACAATACTGCGGATTCCAGCACAGAGGCCGAATACATTGCTGCATCGGATGCAGCAAGGGAGGCTATTTGGATAAGGAATTTTGTCCAAAAGTTGGACGTAATTCCTAATTGAGTTGCTCCTATCCCAGTGTTGTGTGACAACACGGGAGCTTTAGCTCAAGCAAAGGAGCCAATGTCTCATCAGAAGTCCAAACATGTATTGAGAAAGTACCACATCCTCGGAGAGATTGTGGAAAGTAGAGAAGTGTCTTTTGACATAGTCGGCTCCGCAGATAATGTTGTTGATCCACTAGCTAAGCCTTTACCTGGACCATTATTCGACAAGCATCGCGAATCAATGTGTTTAAAGCATATGGGTAGTTGGCTCTAGTGCAAGTGGGAGATTGTTAGTGTAACGACCCATTACAGACCCAGTGGACCGCCCATACGGCCCACTGCCCCAATCGACCCAAGGCTATCCCGATCTTGTGACTTGGCCCGTAGGCCCAGTGGGCTTGCCCACCCTGTGGTGTCACTCACGGGCTTTCCATAGGCGTCGTATGGGTTACTCATAGAACTCTTAAGTCCATGAACTTAAGTTTGTGCCTCCCCAAGATCGAACCCAAGATCACATGGATATATAGATACTTGGCACAATCCTGGTACCAATTGAGCTAGCTAATGTGACACCCTGACCCGTAACGATAGAAATACGCAGCGGAAATATTTTTTCTTTAAAATATGGAAGGAGTTTCAAAATACATTTCAAAAAATGTTTACAAAATAAATACATGATCATTCAAATGATATACAAAATACAAAACAATCATTCTTATGATCATGTCCCAAAATATTTACAAAATAATCTTCCTTCCAACGGTGTATGCATATGACCCCCATCCACAGTCAACGTCCCGGGCCTCCACTCTGATCTGCATCACATGAAAATAACTGAAATGAGAATAAATCTCAGCAAGTGGAACTCTAACATAGCAATGATACAATATACTCTGTAAAACATGACTTTGAAATCATAAATACCATCAACTCTGAAACATGAATACTGTAGCAATAACTGTAGCAATAGCAATAGCAATAGATAGCAATACGATGGTATTTCTCTTTTCTCTGGTTGGATTGATATCAATAGTATCTCTGTCTGTGGTTGCAAATATCCCATCGATATAAATCGATAACTGTGAGGGATAAAAGCCTATGGTCGTTGATCAACTAATTGCATGAAATGCTCTGACTATGATAAATCAATCCAATAAAACATTTGAACTCTGAATAGCATTTAAAGCCGTCGTTTCGCAATCTCTATCTTTTGTATTCCCTTTTTAACAATAGTGAGACATACAATGCCTCCAATAGATAATCAATGAAATCAATACATAACAATGGATCAATGGAAGGGAATAACACTTTGAAACCTTTAAAACACAATACATATATCATCATGTGAGCAAAGGGATGAAATTCCATTTACAAACCAATAGAACACCTCAAACTTAGCTCTTGGTACACCACCTACAACAATAATCCATAAACAACACCAAAATCAACTCTATATCCAAAAATACAAGTCAAATATCCCATTAAACCAACAATAACAACACCCTATAACAACTCATCTCCAAAAACCATGATAGAATCGCACCAAGAACTTACCTAAGCTTCCTTATACCACGGAGAACGTCGATCTCAAGTCGAATCGTCAAAAAGAAGCTTGGATTGAAGATAGGAAATGAAAGAAATGGTAGAAAACCCTTGGAACTAGAGAGGAAATCTAGAAAATGATAAGCAGTGCTCAGGTGTAAAGTCGTACCTAAAGCCTGCTGCAAACTGTGCCAAAAATGAGAAGTAAATCGTGGATCACGATCTGATACGATCAACTTCGGCACACCGTGCAATCTGACGACCTCTCTGACATACAACTCTGCCATCTGATCGTGTCGATAGGTCATTCTGTACGGAATAAAGCACGCTGATTTGGTCAGTCTATCTATCACAACCCAAATCGTGTCACAGCCCCGCGAAGATCGAGGTAACTTCGTCACGAAATCCATGGAAATGTGGTCCCATTTCCATTAAGGAATATACAAACTCTGAAGTAAACCCCCGGGCTTCTTTCTTTCTGCCTTCACCTGCTGGCAATTCAAACATTTAGACACAAATTCTGCAATATCGGTCTTCATTTGCTTCCACCAGAATTGTGTCTTCAATTCATTGTACATCTTCCTGCCACCAGGATGAATGCTGAACCGACTACAGTGTGCCTCTGACATGATCTGTCGTCTCAAATCTGAAACCTCTGGCACTACTAGACGGTTATTCACATACAGAACAGAATCTCTAACCTGATACTCTGATATATGACCAGCTCTGACCATATCAATCGATTTCTGAATACTCGGATCAGTTTTCTGCGCTTCTTTGATCCTCAAAATCAAATCTGGCTCAATCTGAATTGCAGCAAGTCGCAACGGTCTACTCTCTGTATCAAATGTCAATCCCGACAAGCAACAATCCTCTACTAAATTCGATACACCTACTGTCGATAAGGAAAGCGCACATACCTTTCGACTTAAGGCGTCTGCAGCTGCATTCGACCTCCCTGGATAGTACTTGATCTCGCAATCAAAATCTTTCAGCAGATCAAGCCATCGTCGCTGCCTCATGTTCAACTCTGACTGAGAAAAGAGGTACTTCAGGCTCTTATGATCGGAATAGATCTCAAATTTCTCGCCATACAGATAATGGCGCCAGATCTTGGGTGCAAAGACAATCGCCGCCAATTCAAGATCATGAATCGGGTAACGAGTCTCGTGTGGCTTCAGCTGTCTAGAGGCGTACGCTATCACGTGCCCTCGCTGCATAAGAACACATCCTAGCCCTCTGTGAGATGCATCACAATATACAACAAACTCACCTGTTCCTGAAGGAATCGTCAAGATAGGCGCACTAGTCAGCCTCTTCTTCAGCTCTACAAAACTTGCTTCACAATCTTCGGACCACACAAATGGCATATTTTTCTGTGTCAACTGGGTGATAGGCTTCGCTATACTGGAGAAATCTCGAATAAAACGACGATAATACCCGGCTAGACCCATTAAACTGCGTATCTCCGGCACAGAAGTCGGTCTCGGCCAACTGATCATAGCCTCAACTTTACTCGGATCTACCGCAATACCATCTCCAGATATGACCCAAGAAGACAACCTGTTTCAGCCAGAATTCGCACTTGGACAATTTAGCGTATAACTGCTCTTTTCTCAAAGTCTGCAATACAATCCTCAGATGCTCTGCATGTTCCATCAGACTTTTCGAATATACCAAGATATCATCAATGAACACAATCACAAAATCATCTAAATATCTCTGAAAAATGCGGTTCATCAAACTCATAAACACCGCAGGTGCATTCGTTAAACCAAAAGGCATAACGATATACTCGTAGTGCCCATACCTGGTTCGGAATGCAGTCTTCGAAATATCAACGTCTCTAACTCTGAGCTGATGATACCCTGATCTCAAATCAATCTTCGAGTATACAGAAGATCCCTGTAACTGATCAAATAAATCATCGATGCGAGGCAAAGGATACTTGTTCTTCACTGTTGCCTTGTTCAACTGTCTGTAATCAATACACAATCGCGTCGAACCATCTTTCTTTCTAACAAAAAGCACCGGAGCACCCCAAGGAGATACACTAGGTCTGATATATTCCTTGGACAGAAGGTCTTCCAACTGTGCTTTCAGCTCTTTCAGTTCTATCGGTGCCATCCTATACGGAGCTCTCGAGATAGGAACAGAACCTAGCATAAGATCTATGCTGAAATCAACCTCTCGAGCAGGAGGTAACCCAGGGATCTCGTCTGGGAATACATCTGCAAACTCACAAAGTACTGGCAGATCTGCCAAAGTAGGACTCGACTTCAGTAGATCTACTGAACAGATGAGTAACCCTTCTGCTCCTGTCTGTAACAATCTACTCATAGTCAGAGCAGATACTAAGGGAATTTGAGATCTGGAACCCTTACCAAAGAATTTCCACTCTTCTGTCAGTTCAGGTCTGAATCTGACAATCTTGTGGAAACAATCAACAGTGGCCCTGTACTTGGTCAACATGTCTATACCAACTATACAATCAAAGTCAGCTAAACCAAGTACTACACAGTCTAAATCAATCTCATGCCCCTCAAACTGAAGCATACAGTGTCTAACAGTAGTCACAGATATCAAACCACTTCCCAACGGAGAAGCTATAGACACTACTGTCGACAAAGACTCAACAGACAATGAATGTCTCAATGCAAAATGTTCAGATATGAATGTATGAGATGCCCCTGTGTCTATCAACACATATGCAGGATAACCGCAAAGAAAACAGTTACCTACAATGACGTCGTCTGGTGCCTCCTGCGCCTGCTCCTCTGTCATCGCAAATACCTTAGCCTGCTGTCGGGAAGGTTAACTCACTGTCTGACTACCTCCGGGTCTCTGCTGGGTCTGTGCAGATGGTGGCTGGAAGGAGTGTACGGAGGATGCCTGTCTCTCCATCTGTGGCACTGGTACTGATGATCCTGCACTCTGGAATCGTTGTGCACCTCTCTGGGGACAAACTCTGGCGAAGTGTCCCTGTTGCCAACAGATGTTGCAGCGTCCCATAACTCCTTGACACTGCTCCGTGGCATGTCGCCCTCCGCACGACAATTTTGTGCCAAGTTTAGCCCATAAAGTCTTCCAAAAGTAACTCAAGAATTTAATATCGCGACCAGAAACAATAGTTCTAGGCATGCCATGCAACCTAACGACTTCTCTAAGAACAAATCCGCAATGTTTGAAGCATCATCGGTTTTATGACAAGCTATAAAATGTTCCATCTTAGAGAATCTATCCACAACAACAAAAATAGAATACGTCCCCTTCTTAGTCCTAGGCAACCCCAAAATAAAGTCCATAGAAATGTCAATACAAGTTCTTTTTAAGAATAGCACGCAAAAGTGTTCCCAAAGTTCTATTGACAACTTCATCTTGTCCATCCGTTTGAGGATGACAAGTAGTAGAAGACAACAATTTTGTGCCAAGTTTAGCCCATAAAGTCTTCCAAAAGTAACTCAAGAATTTAATATCGCGACCAGAAACAATAGTTCTAGGAATGCCATGCAACCTAACGACTTCTCTAAGGAACAAATCCGCAATGTTTGAAGCATCATCGGTTTTATGACAAGCTATAAAATGTTCCATCTTAGAGAATCTATCCACAACAACAAAAATAGAATTCCTCCCCTTCTTAGTCCTAGGCAACCCCAAATTAAAGTCCATAGAAATGTCAATCCAACTTCTTTTTAAGAATAGCACGCAAAAGTGTTCCCAAAGTTCTATTGACAACTTCAGTTTGTCCATCCGTTTGAGGATGACAAGTAGTAGAAAACAACAATTTTTTGCCAAGTTTAGCCCATAAAGTATTCCAAAAGTAACTCAAGAATTTAACATCGCGACCAGAAACAATAGTCCTAGGCATGCCATGCAACCTAGCGACTTCTCTAAAGAACAAATCCGCCATGTTTGAAGCATCATCGTCTTATCACAAGCTATAAAATGTGCCATATTAGAGAATCTATCCACAACAACAAAAATAGAATCCCTCCCCTTCTTAGTCCTAGGCAACCCCAAAATAAAGTAAATAGAAATGTCAATCCAAGTTCTTTTCAAGAATAGCACGCAAAAGTGTTCCCAAAGTTCTATTGACAACTTCAGTTTGTCCATCCGTTTGAGGATGACAAGTAGAAGAAAACAACAATTTTGAGCCAAGTTTAGCCGATAAAGTATTCCAAAAGTAACTCAAAAATTTAACATCGCGACCAGAAACAATAGTCCTAGGAATGCCATGCAACCTAACGACTTCTCTAAAGAAAAAATCCGCAATGTTTGAAGCATCATCGGTTTTATAACAAGCTATAAAATGTGCCATCTTAGAGAATCTCTATACAACAACAAAAATAGAATCCCTCCCCTTCTTAGTCCTAGGCAACCCCAAAATAAAGTCCATAGGAATGTCAATCCAACTTCTTTTTAAGAATAACACGCAAAAGTGTTCCCAAAGTTCTATTGACAACTTCAGTTTGTCCATCCGTTTGAGGATGACAAGTAGTAGAAAACAACAATTTTGTGCTAAGTTTAGCCCATAAAGTCTTCCAAAAGTAACTCAAGAATTTAAAATCGCGACCAGAAACAATAGTCCTAGGCATGCCATGCAACCTAACGAATTCTCTATAGAACAAATCCGCAATGTTTGAAGCATCATCGTTTTATGACAAGCTATAAAATGTGACATCTTAGAAAATCTATCCACATCAACAAAAATAGAATCACTCTCCTTATTAGTCCTAGGCAACCCCAAAATAAAATCCATCGAAATGTCAATCCAAGTTCTTTTTAAGAATAACACACAAAAGTGTTCCCAAAGTTCTATTGAAAACTTCATCTTGTCCATCCGTTTGAGGATGACAAGTAGTAGAAGACAACAATTTTGTGCCAAGTTTAGCCCATAAAGTCTTCCAAAAGTAACTCAAGAATTTAATATCGCGACCAGAAACAATAGTTCTAGGCATGCCATGCAACCTAACGACTTCTCTAATGAACAAATCCGCAATGTTTGAAGCATCATCGGTTTTATGACAAGCTATAAAATGTTCCATCTTAGAGAATCTATCCACAACAACAAAAATAGAATTCCTCCCCTTCTTAGTCCTAGGCAACCCCAAATTAAAGTCCATAGAAATGTCAATCCAACTTCTTTTTAAGAATAGCACGCAAAAGTGTTCCCAGAGTTCTATTGACAACTTCAGTTTGTCCATCCGTTTGAGGATGACAAGTAGTAGAAAACAACAATTTTTTGCCAAGTTTAGCCCATAAAGTATTCCAAAAGTAACTCAAGAATTTAACATCGCGACCAGAAACAATAGTCCTAGGCATGCCATGCAACCTAGCGACTTCTCTAAAGAACAAATCCGCCATGTTTGAAGCATCATCGTCTTATCACAAGCTATAAAATGTGCCATATTAGAGAATCTATCCACAACAACAAAAATAGAATCCCTCCCCTTCTTAGTCCTAGGCAACCCCAAAATAAAGTAAATAGAAATGTCAATCCAAGTTCTTTTCAAGAATAGCACGCAAAAGTGTTCCCAAAGTTCTATTGACAACTTCAGTTTGTCCATCCGTTTGAGGATGACAAGTAGTAGAAACAACAATTTTGTGCCAAGTTTAGCCCATAAAGTCTTCCAAAAGTAACTCAAGAATTTAATATCGCGACCAGAAACAGTAGTTCTAGGCATGCCATGCAACCTAACGACTTCTGTAAGGAACAAATCCGCAATGTTTGAAGCATCATCGGTTTTATGACAAGATATAAAATGTGCCATCTTAGAGAATCTCTACACAACAACAAAAATAGAATCCCTCCCCTTCTTAGTCCTAGGCAACCCCAAAATAAAGTCCATAGAAATGTCAATCCAACTTCTTTTTAAGAATAGCACGCAAAAGTGTTCCCAAAGTTCTATTGACAACTTCAGTTTGTCCATCCGTTTGAGGATGACAAGTAGTAGAAAACAACAATTTTGTGCTAAGTTTAGCCCATAAAGTCTTCCAAAAGTAACTCAAGAATTTAAAATCGCGACCAGAAACAATAGTTCTAGGCATGCCATGCAACCTAACGACTTCTCTAAGGAACAAATCCGCAATGTTTGAAGCATCATCGGTTTTATGACAAGCTATAAAATGTTCCATCTTAGAGAATCTATCCACAACAACAAAAATAGAATTCCTCCCCTTCTTAGTCGTAGGAAACCCCAAATTAAAGTCCATATAAATGTCAATCCAACTTCTTTTTAAGAATAGCACGCAAAAGTGTTCCCAGAGTTCTATTGACAACTTCAGTTTGTCCATCCGTTTGAGGATGACAAGTAGTAGAGAACAACAATTTTTTGCCAAGTTTAGCCCATAAAGTATTCCAAAAGTAACTCAAGAATTTAACATCGCGACCAGAAACAATAGTCCTAGGCATGCCATGCAACCTAGCGACTTCTCTAAAGAACAAATCCGCCATGTTTGAAGCATCATCGTCTTATCACAAGCTATAAAATGTGCCATATTAGAGAATCTATCCACAACAACAAAAATAGAATCCCTCCCCTTCTTAGTCCTAGGCAACCCCAAAATAAAGTAAATAGAAATGTCAATCCAAGTTCTTTTCAAGAATAGCACGCAAAAGTGTTCCCAAAGTTCTATTGACAACTTCAGTTTGTCCATCCGTTTGAGGATGACAAGTAGTAGAAAACAACAATTTTGTGCCAAGTTTAGCCCATAAAGTCTTCCAAAAGTAACTCAAGAATTTAATATCGCGACCAGAAACAGTAGTTCTAGGCATGCCATGCAACCTAACGACTTCTGTAAGGAACAAATCCGCAATGTTTGAAGCATCATCGGTTTTATGACAAGATATAAAATGTGCCATCTTAGAGAATCTCTACACAACAACAAAAATAGAATCCCTCCCCTTCTTAGTCCTAGGCAACCCCAAAATAAAGTCCATAGAAATGTCAATCCAACTTCTTTTTAAGAATAGCACGCAAAAGTGTTCCCAAAGTTCTATTGACAACTTCAGTTTGTCCATCCATTTGAGGATGACAAGTAGTAGAAAACAACAATTTTGTGCTAAGTTTAGCCCATAAAGTCTTCCAAAAGTAACTCAAGAATTTAAAATCGCGACCAGAAACAATAGTTCTAGGCATGCCATGCAACCAAACGACTTCTCTAAGGAACAAATACGCAATGTTTGAAGCATCATCGGTTTTATGACAAGCTATAAAATGTTCCATCTTAGAGAATCTATCCACAACAACAAAAATAGAATTCCTCCCCTTCTTAGTCCTAGGAAACCCCAAATTAAAGTCCATAGAAATGTCAATCCAACTTCTTTTTAAGAATAGCACGCAAAAGTGTTCCCAGAGTTCTATTGACAACTTCAGTTTGTCCATCCGTTTGAGGATGACAAGTAGTAGAAAACAACAATTTTTTGCCAAGTTTAGCCCATAAAGTATTCCAAAAGTAACTCAAGAATTTAACATCGCGACCAGAAACAATAGTCCTAGGCATGCCATGCAACCTAGCGACTTCTCTAAAGAACAAATCCGCCATGTTTGAAGCATCATCGTCTTATCACAAGCTATAAAATGTGCCATATTAGAGAATCTATCCACAACAACAAAAATAGAATCCCTCCCCTTCTTAGTCCTAGGCAACCCCAAAATAAAGTAAATAGAAATGTCAATCCAAGTTCTTTTCAAGAATAGCACGCAAAAGTGTTCCCAAAGTTCTGTTGACAACTTCAGTTTGTCCATCCGTTTGAGGATGACAAATAGTAGATAACAACAATTTTGTGCCAAGTTTAGCCCATAAAGTCTTCCAAAAGTAACTCAAGAATTTAATATCGCGACCAGAAACAGTAGTTCTAGGCATGCCATGCAACCTAACGACTTCTGTAAGGAACAAATCCGCAATGTTTGAAGCATCATCGGTTTTATGACAAGATATAAAATGTGCCATCTTAGAGAATCTCTACACAACAACAAAAATAGAATCCCTCCCCTTCTTAGTCCTAGGCAACCCCAAAATAAAGTCCATAGAAATGTCAATCCAACTTCTTTTTAAGAATAGCACGCAAAAGTGTTCCCAAAGTTCTATTGACAACTTCAGTTTGTCCATCCGTTTGAGGATGACAAGTAGTAGAAAACAACAATTTTGTGCTAAGTTTAGCCCATAAAGTCTTCCAAAAGTAACTCAAGAATTTAAAATCGCGACCAGAAACAATAGTTCTAGGCATGCCATGCAACCTAACAACTTCTCTAAGGAACAAATCCGCAATGTTTGAAGCATCATCGGTTTTATGACAAGCTATAAAATGTTCCATCTTAGAGAATCTATCCACAACAACAAAAATAGAATTCCTCCCCTTCTTAGTCCTAGGAAACCCCAAATTAAAGTCCATAGAAATGTCAATCCAACTTCTTTTTAAGAATAGCACGCAAAAGTGTTCCCAGAGTTCTATTGACAACTTCAGTTTGTCCATCCGTTTGAGGATGACAAGTAGTAGAAAACAACAATTTTTTGCCAAGTTTAGCCCATAAAGTATTCCAAAAGTAACTCAAGAATTTAACATCGCGACCAGAAACAATAGTCCTAGGCATGCCATGCAACCTAGCGACTTCTCTAAAGAACAAATCCGCCATGTTTGAAGCATCATCGTCTTATCACAAGCTATAAAATGTGCCATATTAGAGAATCTATCCACAACAACAAAAATAGAATCCCTCCCTTCTTAGTCCTAGGCAACCCCAAAATAAAGTCAATAGAAATGTCAATCCAAGTTCTTTTCAAGAATAGCACGCAAAAGTGTTCCCAAAGTTCTATTGACAACTTCAGTTTGTCCATCCGTTTGAGGATGACAAGTAGTAGAAAACAACAATTTTGTGCCAAGTTTAGCCCATAAAGTCTTCCAAAAGTAACTCAAGAATTTAATATCGCGACTAGAAACAGTAGTTTTAGGCATGCCATACAACCTAACGACTTCTGTAAGGAACAAATCCGCAATGTTTGAAGCATCATCGGTTTTATGACAAGATATAAAATGTGCCATCTTAGAGAATCTATACACAACAACAAAAATAGAATCCCTCCCCTTCTTAGTCCTAGGCAACCCCAAAATAAAGTCCATAGAAATGTCAATCCAACTTCTTTTTAAGAATAGCACGCAAAAGTGTTCCCAAAGTTCTATTGACAACTTCAGTTTGTCCATCCATTTGAGGATGACAAGTAGTAGAAAACAACAATTTTGTGCCAAGTTTAGCCCATAAAGTCTTCCAAAAGTAACTCAAGAATTTAATATCGCGACCAGAAACAATAGTTCTAGGCATGCCATGCAACCAAACGACTTCTCTAAGGAACAAATACGCAATGTTTGAAGCATCATCGGTTTTATGACAAGCTATAAAATGTTCCATCTTAGAGAATCTATCCACAACAACAAAAATAGAATTCCTCCCCTTTTTAGTCCTAGGAAACCCCAAATTAAAGTCCATAGAAATGTCAATCCAACTTCTTTTTAAGAATAGCACGCAAAAGTGTTCCCAGAGTTCTATTGACAACTTCAGTTTGTCCATCCGTTTGAGGATGACAAGTAGTAGAAAACAACAATTTTTTGCCAAGTTTAGCCCATAAAGTATTCCAAAAGTAACTCAAGAATTTAACATCGCGACCAGAAACAATAGTCCTAGGCATGCCATGCAACCTAGCGACTTCTCTAAAGAACAAATCCGCCATGTTTGAAGCATCATCGTCTTATCACAAGCTATAAAATGTGCCATATTAGAGAATCTATCCACAACAACAAAAATAGAATCCCTCCCCTTCTTAGTCCTAGGCAACCCCAAAATAAAGTAAATAGAAATGTCAATCCAAGTTCTTTTCAAGAATAGCACGCAAAAGTGTTCCCAAAGTTCTGTTGACAACTTCAGTTTGTCCATCCGTTTGAGGATGACAAATAGTAGATAACAACAATTTTGTGCCAAGTTTAGCCCATAAAGTCTTCCAAAAGTAACTCAAGAATTTAATATCGCGACCAGAAACAGTAGTTCTAGGCATGCCATGCAACCTAACGACTTCTGTAAGGAACAAATCCGCAATGTTTGAAGCATCATCGGTTTTATGACAAGCTATAAAATGTGCCATCTTAGAGAATCTCTATACAACAACAAAAATAGAATCCCTCCCCTTCTTAGTCCTAGGCAACCCCAAAATAAAGTCCATAGGAATGTCAATCCAACTTCTTTTTAAGAATAACACGCAAAAGTGTTCCCAAAGTTCTATTGACAACTTCAGTTTGTCCATCCGTTTGAGGATGACAAGTAGTAGAAAACAACAATTTTGTGCTAAGTTTAGCCCATAAAGTCTTCCAAAAGTAACTCAAGAATTTAAAATCGCGACCAGAAACAATAGTCCTAGGCATGCCATGCAACCTAACGAATTCTCTATAGAACAAATCCGCAATGTTTGAAGCATCATCGTTTTATGACAAGCTATAAAATGTGACATCTTAGAAAATCTATCCACATCAACAAAAATAGAATCACTCTCCTTATTAGTCCTAGGCAACCCCAAAATAAAATCCATCGAAATGTCAATCCAAGTTCTTTTTAAGAATAACACACAAAAGTGTTCCCAAAGTTCTATTGAAAACTTCATCTTGTCCATCCGTTTGAGGATGACAAGTAGTAGAAGACAACAATTTTGTGCCAAGTTTAGCCCATAAAGTCTTCCAAAAGTAACTCAAGAATTTAATATCGCGACCAGAAACAATAGTTCTAGGCATGCCATGCAACCTAACGACTTCTCTAATGAACAAATCCGCAATGTTTGAAGCATCATCGGTTTTATGACAAGCTATAAAATGTTCCATCTTAGAGAATCTATCCACAACAACAAAAATAGAATTCCTCCCCTTCTTAGTCCTAGGCAACCCCAAAATAAAGTCCATAGAAATGTCAATCCAACTTCTTTTTAAGAATAGCACGCAAAAGTGTTCCCAAAGTTCTATTGACTAATTCAGTTTGTCCATCCGTTTGAGGATGACAAGTAGTAGAAAACAACAATTTTGTGCTAAGTTTAGCCCATAAAGTCTTCCAAAAGTAACTCAAGAATTTAAAATCGCGACAAGAAACAATAGTTCTAGGCATGCCATGCAACCTAACGACTTCTCTAAGGAACAAATCCGCAATGTTTGAAGCATCATCGGTTTTATGACAAGCTATAAAATGTTCCATCTTAGAGAATCTAACAACCCCAAATTAAAGTCAATAGAAATGTCAATCCAACTTCTTTTTAAGAATAGCACGCAAAAGTGTTCCCAGAGTTCTATTGACAACTT
Source organism: Primulina eburnea (assembly GCF_022965805.1). NCBI lineage: Eukaryota > Viridiplantae > Streptophyta > Magnoliopsida > Lamiales > Gesneriaceae > Primulina > Primulina eburnea. Next base: position 43,110,070 of record NC_133103.1, on the reverse strand, counting down.
CAGTTTGTCCATCCGTTTAAGGACGACAAGTAGTAGAAAACAACAATTTTTTGCCAAGTTTGGCCCATAAAGTATTCCAAAAGTAACTCAAGAATTTAACATCGCGACCAGAAACAATAGTCCTAAGCATGCCATGCAACCTAGCGACTTCTCTAAAGAACAAATCCGCCATGTTTGAAGCATCATCGTCTTATCAAAAGCTATAAAATGTGCCATCTTAGAGAATCTCTACACAACAACAAAAATAGAATCCCTCCCCTTCTTAGTCCTAGGCAACCCCAAAATAAAGTCAATAGAAATGTCAATCCAAGTTCTTTTCAAGAATAGCACGCAAAAGTGTTCCCAAAGTTCTATTGACAACTTCAGTTTGTCCATCCGTTTGAGGATGACAAGTAGTAGAAAACAACAATTTTGTGCCAAGTTTAGCCCATAAAGTCTTCCAAAAGTAACTCAAGTATTTAATATCGCGACCAGAAACAGTAGTTCTAGGCATGCCATGCAACCTAGCGACTTCTCTAAAGAACAAATCCGCCATGTTTGAAGCATCATCGTCTTATCACAAGCTATAAAATGTGCCATATTAGAGAATCTATCCACAACAACAAAAATAGAATCCCTCCCCTTCTTAGTCCTAGGCAACCCAAAATAAAGTCAATAGAAATGTTAATCCAAGTTCTTTTCAAGAATAGCACGCAAAAGTGTTCCCAAAGTTCTATTGACAACTTCAGTTTGTCCATCCGTTTGAGGATGACAAGTAGTAGAAATCAACAATTTTGTGCCAAGTTTAGCCCATAAAGTCTTCCAAAAGTAACTCAAGAATTTAACATCGCGACCAGAAACAATAGTCCTAGGCATGCCATGCAACCTAACGACTTCTCTAAAGAACAAATCCGCCATGTTTGAAGCATCATCGTCTTATCACAAGCTATAAAATGTGCCATATTAGAGAATCTATCCACAACAACAAAAATAGAATCCCTCCCCTTCTTAGTCCTAGGCAACCCCAAAATAAAGTCAATAGAAATGTCAATCCAAGTTCTTTTTAAGAATAGCACGCAAAAGTGTTCCCAAAGTTCTAGTTGAAAACTTCAGCTTGTCCATCCGTTTGAGGATGACAAGTAGTAGAAAACAACAATTTTATGCCAAGTTTAACCCATAAAGTCTTCCAAAAGTAACTCAAGAATTTAATATCGCGACCAGAAACAATAGTTCTAGGCATGCCATGCAACCTAACGACTTCTCTAAGGAACAAATCCGCAATGTTTGAAGCATCATCGGTTTTATGACAAGCTATAAAATGTTCCATCTTAGAGAATCTATCCACAACAACAAAAATAGAATCCCTCCCCTTCTTAGTCCTAGGCAACCCCAAATTAAAGTCCATAGAAAAGTCAATCCAACTTCTTTTTAAGAATAGCACGGAAAAGTGTTCCCAAAGTTCTATTGACAACTTCAGTTTGTCCATCCGTTTGAGGATGACAAGTAGTAGAAAACAACAATTTTGTGCTAAGTTTAGCCCATAAAGTCTTCCAAAAGTAACTCAAGAATTTAAAATCGCGACCAGAAACAATAGTCCTAGGCATGCCATGCAACATAACGACTTCTCTAAAGAAAAAATCCGCAATGTTTGAAGCATCATCGGTTTTATGACAAGCTATAAAATGTGCCATCTTAGAGAATCTATCCAAATCAACAAAAATAGAATCACTCTCCTTCTTAGTCCTAGGCAACCCCAAAATAAAGTCCATCGAAATGTCAATCCAAGTTCTTTTTAAGAATAGCACGCAAACGTGTTCCCAAAGTTCTATTGACGACTTCAGTTTGTCCATCCGTTTGAGGATGACAAGTAGTAGAAAACAACAATTTTGTGCCAAGTTTAGCGCATAAAGTCTTCCGAAAGTAACTCAAGAATTTAACATCGCGACCAGAAACTATAGTCCTAGGCATGCCATGCAACCTAGCGACTTCTCTAAAGAACAAATCCGCCATGTTTGAAGCATCATCGTCTTATCACAAGCTATAAAATGTGCCATCTTAGAGAATCTATCCACATCAACAAAAATAGAATCACTCTCCTTCTTAGTCCTAGGCAACCCCAAAATAAAGTCCATCGAAATGTCAATCCAAGTTCTTTTTAAGAATAGCAAGCAAAAGTGTTCCCAAAGTTCTATTGACGACTTCAGTTTGTCCATCCGTTTGAGGATGACAAGTAGTAGAAAACAACAATTTTGTGCCAAGTTTAGCGCATAAAGTCTTCCGAAAGTAACTCAAGAATTTAACATCGCGACCAGAAACTATAGTCCTAGGCATGCCATGCAACCTAGCGACTTCTCTAAAGAACAAATCCGCCATGTTTGAAGCATCATCGTCTTATCACAAGCTATAAAATGTGCCATCTTAGAGAATCTATACACAACAACAAAAATAGAATCCCTCCCCTTCTTAGTCCTAGGCAACCCCAAAATAAAGTCCATAGAAATATCAATCCAACTTCTTTTTAAGAATAACACGCAAAAGAGCTCCCAAAGTTCTATTGACAACTTCAGTTTGTCCATCCGTTTGAGGATGACAAGTAGTAGAAAACAACAATTTTGTGCTAAGTTTAGCCCATAAAGTCTTCCAAAAGTAACTCAAGAATTTAAAATCGCGACCAGAAACAATAGTTCTAGGCATGCCATGCAACCTAACGACTTCTCTAAGGAACAAATCCGCAATGTTTGAAGCATCATCGGTTTTATGACAAGCTATAAAATGTTCCATCTTAGAGAATCTATCCACAACAACAAAAATAGAATTCCTCCCTTTCTTAGTCCTAGGCAACCCCAAATTAAAGTCAATAGAAATGTCAATCCAACTTCTTTTTAAGAATAGCACGCAAAAGTGTTCCCAGAGTTCTATTGACAACTTCAGTTTGTCCATCCGTTTAAGGACGACAAGTAGTAGAAAACAACAATTTTTTGCCAAGTTTAGCCCATAAAGTATTCCAAAAGTAACACAAGAATTTAACATCGCGACCAGAAACAATAGTCCTAAGCATTCCATGCAACCTACCGACTTCTCTAAAGAACAAATCCGCCATGTTTGAAGCATCATCGTCTTATCACAAGCTATAAAATGTGCCATATTAGAGAATCTATCCACAACAACAAAAATAGAATCCCTCCCCTTCTTAGTCCTAGGCAACCCCAAAATAAAGTCCATAGAAATGTCAATCCAACTTCTTTTTAAGAATAGCACGCAAAAGAGCTCCCAAAGTTCTATTGACAACTTCAGTTTGTCCATCCGTTTGAGGATGACAAGTAGTAGAAAACAATAATTTTGTGCTAAGTTTAGCCCATAAAGTCTTCCAAAAGTAACTCAAGAATTTAAAATCGTGACCAGAAACAATAGTTCTAGGCATGCCATGCAACCTAACGACTTCTCTAAGGAACAAATCCGCAATGTTTGAAGCATCATCGGTTTTATGACAAGCTATAAAATGTTCCATCTTAGAGAATCTATCCACAACAACAAAAATAGAATTCCTCCCCTTCTTAGTCCTAGGCAACCCCAAATTAAAGTCAATAGAAATGTCAAACCAACTTCTTTTTAAGAATAGCACGCAAAAGTGTTCCTAGAGTTCTATTGACAACTTCAGTTTGTCCATCCGTTTAAGGACGACAAGTAGTAGAAAACAACAATTTTTTGCCAAGTTTAGCCCATAAAGTATTCCAAAAGTAACTCAAGAATTTAACATCGCGACCAGAAACAATAGTCCTAAGCATTCCATGCAACCTAGCAACTTCTCTAAAGAACAAATCCGCCATGTTTGAAGCATCATCGTCTTATCACAAGCTATAAAATGTGCCATATTAGAGAATCTATCCACAACAACAAAAATAGAATCCCTCCCCTTCTTAGTCCTAGGCAACCCCAAAATAAAGTCAATAGAAATGTCAATCCAAGTTCTTTTCAAGAATAGCACGCAAAAGTGTTCCCAAAGTTCTATTGACAACTTCAGTTTGTCCATCCGTTTGAGGATGACAAGTAGTAGAAAACAACAATTTTGTGCCAAGTTTAGCCCATAAAGTCTTCCAAAAGTAACTCAAGAATTTAATATCGCGACCAGAAACAGTAGTTCTAGGCATGCCATGCAACCTAACGACTTCTGTAAGGAACAAATCCGCAATGTTTGAAGCATTATCGGTTTTATGACAAAATATAAAATGTGCCATCTTAGAGAATCTATACACAACAACAAAAATAGAATCCCTCCCCTTCTTAGACCTAGGCAACCCCAAAATAAAGTCCATAGAAATGTCAATCCAACTTCCTTTTAAGAATAGCACGCAAAAGTGTTCCCAAAGTTCTATTGACAACTTCAGTTTGTCCATCCATTTGAGGATGACAAGTAGTAGAAAACAACAATTATGTGCTTAGTTTAGCCCATAAAGTCTTCCAAAAGTAACTCAAGAATTTAAAATCGCGACCAGAAACAATAGTGCTAGGCATGCCATGCAACCTAACGACTTCACTAAGGAACAAATCTGCAATGTTTGAAGCATCATCGGTTTTATGACAAGCTATAAAATGTTCCATCTTAGAGAATCTATCCACAACAAAAAAAATAGAATTCCTCCCCTTCTTAGTCCTAGGCAACCCCAAATTAAAGTCCATAGAAATGTCAATCCAACTTCTTTTTAAGAATAGCACGCAAAAGTGTTCCCCGAGTTCTATTGACAACTTCAGTTTGTCCATCCGTTTGAGGATGACAAGTAGTAGAAAACAACAATTTTTTGCCAAGTTTAGCCCATAAAGTATTCCAAAAGTAACTCAAGAATTTAACATCGCGACCAGAAACAATAGTCCTAGGCATGCCATGCAACCTAGCGACTTCTCTAAAGAACAAATCCGCCATGTTTGAAGCATCATCGTCTTATCACAAGCTATAAAATGTGCCATATTAGAGAATCTATCCACAACAACAAAAATAGAATCCCTCCCCTTCTTAGTCCTAGGCAACCCCAAAATAAAGTCAATAGAAATGTCAATCCAAGTTCTTTTCAAGAATAGCACGCAAAAGTGTTCCCAAAGTTCTATTGACAACTTCAGTTTGTCCATCCGTTTGAGGATGACAAGTAGTAGAAATCAACAATTTTGTGCCAAGTTTAGCCCATAAAGTCTTCCAAAAGTAACTCAAGAATTTAACATCGCGACCAGAAACAATAGTCCTAGGCATGCCATGCAACCTAACGACTTCTCTAAAGAACAAATCCGCCATGTTTGAAGCATCATCGTCTTATCACAAGCTATAAAATGTGCCATATTAGAGAATCTATCCACAACAACAAAAATAGAATCCCTCTCCTTCTTAGTCCTAGGCAACCCCAAAATAAAGTCAATAGAAATGTCAATCCAAGTTCTTTTTAAGAATAGCACGCAAAAGTGTTCCCAAAGTTCTATTGAAAACTTCAGCTTGTCCATCCGTTTGAGGATGACAAGTAGTAGAAAACAACAATTTTATGCCAAGTTTAACCCATAAAGTCTTCCAAAAGTAACTCAAGAATTTAATATCGCGACCAGAAACAATAGTTCTAGGCATGCCATGCAACCTAACGACTTCTCTAAGGAACAAATCCGCAATGTTTGAAGCATCATCGGTTTTATGACAATCTATAAAATGTGCCATCTTAGAGAATCTATCCAAATCAACAAAAATAGAATCACTCTCCTTCTTAGTCCTAGGCAACCCCAAAATAAAGTCCATCGAAATGTCAATCCAAGTTCTTTTTTAGAATAGCACGCAAAAGTGTTCCCAAGTTCTATTGACAACTTCAGTCTGTCCATTCGTTTGAGGATGACAAGTAGTAGAAAACAACAATTTTGTGATAAGTTTAGCCCATAAAGTCTCCCAAAAGTAACTCAAGAATTTAACATCGCGTCCAGAAACAATAGTCCTAGGCATGCCATGCAACCTAACGACTTCTCTAAAGAACAAATCCGCCATGTTTGAAGCATCATCGGTTTTATGACAAGCTATAAAATGTTCCATCTTAGAGAATCTATCCACAACAACAAAAATAGAATCCCTCCCCTTCTTAGACCTAGGCAACCCCAAATTAAAGTCCATAGAAATGTCAATCCAACTTCTTTTTAAGAATAGCACGCAAAAGTGTTCCCAAAGTTCTATTGACAACTTCAGTTTGTCCATCCGTTTGAGGATGACAAGTAGTAGAAAACAACAATTTTGTGCTAAGTTTAGCCCATAAAGTCTTCCAAAAGTAACTCAAGAATTTAAAATCGCGACCAGAAACAATAGTCCTAGGCATGCCATGCAACATAACGACTTCTCTAAAGAACAAATCCGCAATGTTTGAAGCATCATCGGTTTTATGACAATCTATAAAATGTGCCATCTTAGAGAATCTATCCAAATCAACAAAAATAGAATCACTCTCCTTCTTAGTCCTAGGCAACCCCAAAATAAAGTCCATCGAAATGTCAATCCAAGTTCTTTTTTAGAATAGCACGCAAAAGTGTTCCCAAGTTCTATTGACAACTTCAGTCTGTCCATTCGTTTGAGGATGACAAGTAGTAGAAAACAACAATTTTGTGATAAGTTTAGCCCATAAAGTCTCCCAAAAGTAACTCAAGAATTTAACATCGCGTCCAGAAACAATAGTCCTAGGCATGCCATGCAACCTAACGACTTCTCTAAAGAACAAATCCGCAATGTTTGAAGCATCATCGGTTTTATGACAAGCTATAAAATGTGCCATCTTAGAGAATCTATCCACATCAACAAAAATAGAATCACTCTCCTTCTTAGTCCTAGGCAACCCCAAAATAAAGTCCATTGAAATGTCAATCCAAGTTCTTTTTAAGAATAGCACGCAAAAGTGTTCCCAAAGTTTTATTGAAAACTTCAGCTTGTCCATCCGTTTGAGGATGACAAGTAGTAGAAGACAACAATTTTGTGCCAAGTTTAGCCCATAAAGTCTTCCAAAATTAACCCAAGAATTTAATATCGCGACCAGAAACAATAGTTCTAGGCATGCCATGCAACCTAACGACTTCTCTAAGGAACAAATCCGCAATGTTTGAAGTATCATCGGTTTTATGACAAGCTATAAAATGTTCTATCTTAGAGAATCTATCCACAACAACAAAAATAGAATTCCTCCCCTTCTTAGTCCTAGGCAACCCCAAATTAAAGTCCATAGAAATGTCAATCCAACTTCTTTTTAAGAATAGCACGCAAAAGTATTCCCAGAGTTCTATTGACAACTTCAGTTTGTCCATCCGTTTGAAGATGACAAGTAGTAGAAAACAACAATTTTTTGCCAAGTTTAGCCCATAAAGTATTCCAAAAGTAACTCAAGAATTTAACATCGCGACCAGAAACAATAGTCCTAAGCATGCCATGCAACCTAGCGACTTCTCTAAAGAACAAATCCGCCATGTTTGAAGCATCATCGTCTTATCACAAGCTATAAAATGTGCCATATTAGAGAATCTATCCACAACAACAAAAATAAAATCCCTCCCCTTCTTAGTCCTAGGCAACCCCAAAATAAAGTAAATAGAAATGTCAATCCAAGTTCTTTTCAAGAATAGCACGCAAAAGTGTTCCCAAAGTTCTATTGACAACTTCAGTTTGTCCATCCGTTTGAGGATGACAAGTAGTAGAAATCAACAATTTTGTGCCAAGTTTAGCCCATAAAGTCTTCCAAAAGTAACTCAAGAATTTAACATCGCGACCAGAAACAATAGTCCTAGGCATGCCATGCAACCTAACGACTTCTCTAAAGAACAAATCCGCCATGTTTGAAGCATCATCGTCTTATCACAAGCTATAAAATGTGCCATATTAGAGAATCTATCCACAACAACAAAAATAGAATCCCTCCCCTTCTTAGTCCTAGGCAACCCCAAAATAAAGTCAATAGAAATGTCAATCCAAGTTCTTTTTAAGAATAGCACGCAAAAGTGTTCCCAAAGTTCTATTGAAAACTTCAGCTTGTCCATCCGTTTGAGGATGACAAGTAGTAGAAAACAACAATTTTATGCCAAGTTTAACCCATAAAGTCTTCCAAAAGTAACTCAAGAATTTAATATCGCGACCAGAAACAATAGTTCTAGGCATGACATGCAACCTAACGACTTCTCTAAGGAACAAATCCGTAATGTTTGAAGCATCATCGGTTTTATGACAAGCTATTAAATGTTCCATCTTAGAGAATCTATCCACAACAACAAAAATAGAATTCCTCCCCTTCTTAGTCCTAGGCAACCCCAAATTAAAGTCCATAGAAATATCAATCCAACTTCTTTTTAAGAATAGCACGCAAAAGTGTTCCCAAAGTTCTATTGACAACTTCATTTTGTCCATCCGTTTGAGGATGACAAGTAGTAGAAAACAACAATTTTGTGCTAAGTTTAGCCCATAAAGTCTTCCAAAAGTAACTCAAGAATTTAACATCGCGACCAGAAACAATAGTCCTAGGCATTCCATGCAACCTAGCGACTTCTCTAAAGAACAAATCCGCAATGAAGCATCATCGGTTTTATGACAAGCTATAAAATGTGCCATCTTAGAGAATCTATCCACAACAACAAAAATAGAATCCCTCCCTTTCATAGTCCTAGGCAACCCCAAAATAAAGTCCATAGAAATGTCAATCCAAGTTATTTTTAAGAATAGCACGCAAAAGTGTTCCCAAAGTTCTATTGACAACTTCAGTTTGTCCATCCGTTTGAGGATGACAAGTAGTAGAAAACAACAATTTTGTGCCAAGTTTGGCCCATAAAGTATTCCAAAAGTAACTCAAGAATTTAACATCGCGACCAGAAACTATAGTCCTAGGCATGCCATGCAACCTAGCAACTTCTCTAAAAACAAATCCGCCATGTTTGAAGCATCATCGTCTTATCACAAGCTATAAAATATGCCATCTTAGAGAAACTATCCACATCAACTAAAATAGAATCACTCTCCTTCTTAGTCCTAGGCAACCCCAAAATAAAGTCACTAGAAATGTCAATCCAAGTTCTTTTTAAGAATAGCACGCAAAAGTGTTCCCAAAGTTCTATTGACGACTTCAGTTTGTCCATCCGTTTGAGGATGACAAGTAGTAGAAAACAACAATTTTGTGCGAAGTTTAGCCCATAAAGTCTTCCAAAAGTAACTCAAGAATTTAATATCGCGACCAGAAACAATAGTTCTAGGCATGCCATGCAACCTAACGACTTCTCTAAGGAACAAATCCGCAATGTTTGAAGCATCATCGGTTTTATGACAAGCTATAAAATGTTCCCTCCTAAGAGAATCTATCCACAACAACAAAATTAGAATCCCTCCCCTTCTTAGTCCTAGGCAACCCAAAAATAAAGTCCATAGAAATGTCAATCCAAGTTCTTTTTAAGAATAGCACGCAAAAGTGTTCCCAAAGTTCTATTGACAACTTCAGTTTGTACATCCGTTTAAGGATGACAAGTAGTAGAAAACAACGATTTTGTGCTAAGTTTAGCCCATAAAGTCTTCCAAAAGTAACTCAAGAATTTAACATCGCGACCAGAAACTATAGTCCTAGGCATGCCATGCAACCTAGCAACTTCTCTAAAAACAAATCCGCCATGTTTGAAGCATCATCGTCTTATCACAAGCTATAAAATGTGCCATATTAGAGAATCTATCCACAACAACAAAAATATAATCCCTCCCCTTCTTAGTCCTAGGCAACCCCAAAATAAAGTAAATAGAAATGTCAATCCAAGTTCTTTTCAAGAATAGCACGCAAAAGTGTTCCCAAAGTTCTATTGACAACTTCAGTTTGTCCATCCGTTTGAGGATGACAAGTAGTAGAAATCAACAATTTTGTGCCAAGTTTAGCCCATAAAGTCTTCCAAAAGTAACTCAACAATTTAAAATCGCGACCAGAAACAATAGTCCTAGGCATGCCATGCAACATAACGACTTCTCTAAAGAACAAATCCGCAATGTTTGAAGCATCATCGGTTTTATGACAAGCTATAAAATGTGCCATCTTAGAGAATCAATCCAAATCAACAAAAATAGAATCACTCTCCTTCTTAGTCCTAGGCAACCCCAAAATAAAGTCCATCGAAATGTCAATCCAAGTTCTTTTCAAGAATAGCACGCAAAAGTGTTCCCAAAGTTCTATTGACAACTTCAGTTTGTCCATCCGTTTGAGGATGACAAGTAGTAGAAATCAACAATTTTGTGCCAAGTTTAGCCCATAAAGTCTTCCAAAAGTAACTCAAGAATTTAACATCGCGACCAGAAACAATAGTCCTAGGCATGCCATGCAACCTAACGACTTCTCTAAAGAACAAATCCGCCATGTTTGAAGCATCATCGTCTTATCACAAGCTATAAAATGTGCCATCTTAGAGAATCTATACACATCAACAAAAATAGAATCACTCTCCTTCTTAGTCCTAGGCAACCCCAAAATAAAGTCCATCGAAATGTCAATCCAAGTTCTTTGTTAGAATAGCACGCAAAAGTGTTCCCAAAGTTCTATTGACAACTTCAGTCTGTCCATTCGTTTGAGGATGACAAGTAGTAGAAAACAACAATTTTGTGATAAGTTTAGCCCAAAAAGTCTCCCAAAAGTAACTCAAGAATTTAACATCGCGTCCAGAAACAATAGTCCTAGGCATGCCATGCAACCTAACGACTTCTCTAAAGAACAAATCCGCAATGTTTGAAGCATCATCGGTTTTATGACAAGCTATAAAATGTGCCATCTTAGAGAATCTATCCACATCAACAAAAATAGAATCACTCTCCTTCTTAGTCCTAGGCAACCCCAAAATAAAGTCCATTGAAATGTCAATCCAAGTTCTTTTTAAGAATAGCACGAAAAAGTGTTCCCAAAGTTCTATTGAAAACTTCAGCTTGTCCATCCGTTTGAGGATGACAAGTAGTAGAAGACAACAATTTTGTGCCAAGTTTAGCCCATAAAGTCTTCCAAAATTAACCCAAGAATTTAATATCGCGACCAGAAACAATAGTTCTAGGCATGCCATGCAACCTAACGACTTCTCTAAGGAACAAATCCGCAATGTTTGAAGTATCATCGGTTTTATGACAAGCTATAAAATGTTCTATCTTAGAGAATCTATCCACAACAACAAAAATAGAATTCCTCCCCTTCTTAGTCCTAGGCAACCCCAAATTAAAGTCCATAGAAATGTCAATCCAACTTCTTTTTAAGAATAGCACGCAAAAGTGTTCCCAGAGTTCTATTGACAACTTCAGTTTGTCCATCCGTTTGAGGATGACAAGTAGTAGAAAACAACAATTTTTTGCCAAGTTTAGCCCATAAAGTATTCCAAAAGTAACTCAAGAATTTAACATCGCGACCAGAAACAATAGTCCTAGGCATGCCATGCAACCTAGCGACTTCTCTAAAGAACAAATCCGCCATGTTTGAAGCATCATCGTCTTATCACAAGCTATAAAATGTGCCATATTAGAGAATCTATCCACAACAACAAAAATAAAATCCCTCCCCTTCTTAGTCCTAGGCAACCCCAAAATAAAGTCAATAGAAATGTCAATCCAAGTTCTTTTCAAGAATAGCACGCAAAAGTGTTCCCAAAGTTCTATTGACAACTTCAGTTTGTCCATCCGTTTGAGGATGACAAGTAGTAGAAATCAACAATTTTGTGCCAAGTTTAGCCCATAAAGTCTTCCAAAAGTAACTCAAGAATTTAACATCGCGACCAGAAACAATAGTCCTAGGCATGCCATGCAACCTAACGACTTCTCTAAAGAACAAATCCGCCATGTTTGAAGCATCATCGTCTTATCACAAGCTATAAAATGTGCCATATTAGAGAATCTATCCACAACAACAAAAATAGAATCCCTCCCCTTCTTAGTCCTAGGCAACCCCAAAATAAAGTCAATAGAAATGTCAATCCAAGTTCTTTTTAAGAATAGCACGCAAAAGTGTTCCCAAAGTTCTATTGAAAACTTCAGCTTGTCCATCCGTTTGAGGATGACAAGTAGTAGAAAACAACAATTTTATGCCAAGTTTAACCCATAAAGTCTTCCAAAAGTAACTCAAGAATTTAATATCGCGACCAGAAACAATAGTTCTAGGCATGACATGCAACCTAACGACTTCTCTAAGGAACAAATCCGCAATGTTTGAAGCATCATCGGTTTTATGACAAGCTATTAAATGTTCCATCTTAGAGAATCTATCCACAACAACAAAAATAGAATTCCTCCCCTTCTTAGTCCTAGGCAACCCCAAATTAAAGTCCATAGAAATATCAATCCAACTTCTTTTTAAGAATAGCACGCAAAAGTGTTCCCAAAGTTCTATTGACAACTTCATTTTGTCCATCCGTTTGAGGATGACAAGTAGTAGAAAACAACAATTTTGTGCTAAGTTTAGCCCATAAAGTCTTCCAAAAGTAACTCAAGAATTTAACATCGCGACCAGAAACAATAGTCCTAGGCATTCCATGCAACCTAGCGACTTCTCTAAAGAACAAATCCGCAATGTTTGAAGCATCATCGGTTTTATGACAAGCTATAAAATGTGCCATCTTAGAGAATCTATCTACAACAACAAAAATAGAATCCCTCCTTTCATAGTCCTAGGCAACACCAAAATAAAGTCAATAGAAATGTCAATCCAAGTTCTTTTCAAGAATAGCACGCAAAAGTGTTCCCAAAGTTCTATTGACAACTTCAGTTTGTCCATCCGTTTGAGGATGACAAGTAGTAGAAAACAACAATTTTGTGCCAAGTTTGGCCCATAAAGTATTCCAAAAGTAACTCAAGAATTTAACATCGCGACCAGAAACTATAGTCCTAGGCATGCCATGCAACCTAGCAACTTCTCTAAAAACAAATCCGCCATGTTTGAAGCATCATCGTCTTATCACAAGCTATAAAATATGCCATCTTAGAGAATCTATCCACATCAACTAAAATAGAATCACTCTCCTTCTTAGTCCTAGGCAACCCCAAAACAAAGTTACTAGAAATGTCAATCCAAGTTCTTTTTAAGAATAGCACGCAAAAGTGTTCCCAAAGTTCTATTGACGACTTCAGTTTGTCCATCCGTTTGAGGATGACAAGTAGTAGAAAACAACAATTTTGTGCGAAGTTTAGCCCATAAAGTCTTCCAAAAGTAACTCAAGAATTTAATATCGCGACCAGAAACAATAGTTCTAGGCATGCCATGCAACCTAACGACTTCTCTAAGGAACAAATCCGCAATGTTTGAAGCATCATCGGTTTTATGACAAGCTATAAAATGTTCCCTCCTAAGAGAATCTATCCACAACAACAAAATTAGAATCCCTCCCCTTCTTAGTCCTAGGCAACCCCAAAATAAAGTCCATAGAAATGTCAATCCAAGTTCTTTTTAAGAATAGCACGCAAAAGTGTTCCCAAAGTTCTATTGACAACTTCAGTTTGTCCATCCGTTTAAGGATGACAAGTAGTAGAAAACAACAATTTTGTTCCAAGTTTAGCCCATAAAGTATTCCAAAAGTAACTCAAGAATTTAATATCGCGACCAGAAACAATAGTCCTAGGCATGCCATGCAACCTAGAGACTTCTCTAAAGAACAAATCCGCCATGTTTGAAGCATCATCGTCTTATCACAACCTATAAAATGTGCCATATTAGAGAATCTATCCACAACAACAAAAATAGAATCCCTGCCCTTCTTAGTCCTAGGCAACCCCAAAATAAAGTCAATAGAAATGTCAATCCAAGTTCTTTTTAAGAATAGCACGCAAAAGTGTTCCCAAAGTTCTATTGACGACTTCAGTTTGTCCATCCGTTTGAGGATGACAAGTAGTAGAAAACAACAATTTTGTGCGAAGTTTAGCCCATAAAGTCTTCCAAAAGTAACTCAAGAATTTAATATCGCGACCAGAAACAATAGTTCTAGGCATGCCATGCAACCTAACGACTTCTCTAAGGAACAAATCCGCAATGTTTGAAGCATCATCGGTTTTATGACAAGCTATAAAATGTTCCCTCCTAAGAGAATCTATCCACAACAACAAAATTAGAATCCCTCCCCTTCTTAGTCCTAGGCAACCCAAAAATAAAGTCCATAGAAATGTCAATCCAAGTTCTTTTTAAGAATAGCACGCAAAAGTGTTCCCAAAGTTCTATTGACAACTTCAGTTTGTACATCCGTTTAAGGATGACAAGTAGTAGAAAACAACGATTTTGTGCTAAGTTTAGCCCATAAAGTCATCCAAAAGTAACTCAAGAATTTAACATCGCGACCAGAAACTATAGTCCTAGGCATGCCATGCAACCTAGCAACTTCTCTAAAAACAAATCCGCCATGTTTGAAGCATCATCGTCTTATCACAAGCTATAAAATATGCCATCTTAGAGAATCTATCCACATCAACTAAAATAGAATCACTCTCCTTCTTAGTCCTAGGCAACCCCAAAATAAAGTCAATAGAAATGTGAATCCAAGTTCTTTTTAAGAATAGCACGCAAAAGTGTTCCCAAAGTTCTATTGACGACTTCAGTTTGTCCATCCCTTTGAGGATGACAAGTAGTAGAAAACAACAATTTTGTGCGAAGTTTAGCCCATAAAGTCTTCCAAAAGTAACTCAAGAATTTAATATCGCGACCAGAAACAATAGTTCTAGGCATGCCATGCAACCTAACGACTTCTCTAAGGAACAAATCCGCAATGTTTGAAGCATCATCGGTTTTATGACAAGCTATAAAATGTTCCCTCCTAAGAGAATCTATTCACAACAACAAAATTAGAATCCCTCCCCTTCTTAGTCCTAGGCAACCCAAAAATAAAGTCCATAGAAATGTCAATCCAAGTTCTTTTTAAGAATAGCACGCAAAAGTGTTCCCAAAGTTCTATTGACAACTTCAGTTTGTCCATCCGTTTAAGGATGACAAGTAGTAGAAAACAACAATTTTGTGCTAAGTTTAGCCCATAAAGTCTTCCAAAAGTAACTCAACAATTTAAAATCGCGACCAGAAACAATAGTCCTAGGCATGCCATGCAACATAACGACTTCTCTAAAGAACAAATCCGCAATGTTTGAAGCATCATCGGTTTTATGACAAGCTATAAAATGTGCCATCTTAGAGAATCTATCCAAATCAACAAAAATAGAATCACTCTCCTTCTTAGTCCTAGGCAACCCCAAAATAAAGTCCATCGAAATGTCAATCCAAGTTCTTTTCAAGAATAGCACGCAAAAGTGTTCCCAAAGTTCTATTGACAACTTCAGTTTGTCCATCCGTTTGAGGATGACAAGTAGTAGAAATCAACAATTTTGTGCCAAGTTTAGCCCATAAAGTCTTCCAAAAGTAACTCAAGAATTTAACATCGCGACCAGAAACAATAGTCCTAGGCATGCCATGCAACCTAACGACTTCTCTAAAGAACAAATCCGCCATGTTTGAAGCATCATCGTCTTATCACAAGCTATAAAATGTGCCATCTTAGAGAATCTATACACATCAACAAAAATAGAATCACTCTCCTTCTTAGTCCTAGGCAACCCCAAAATAAAGTCCATCGAAATGTCAATCCAAGTTCTTTGTTAGAATAGCACGCAAAAGTGTTCCCAAAGTTCTATTGACAACTTCAGTCTGTCCATTCGTTTGAGGATGACAAGTAGTAGAAAACAACAATTTTGTGATAAGTTTAGCCCAAAAAGTCTCCCAAAAGTAACTCAAGAATTTAACATCGCGTCCAGAAACAATAGTCCTAGGCATGCCATGCAACCTAACGACTTCTCTAAAGAACAAATCCGCAATGTTTGAAGCATCATCGGTTTTATGACAAGCTATAAAATGTGCCATCTTAGAGAATCTATCCACATCAACAAAAATAGAATCACTCTCCTTCTTAGTCCTAGGCAACCCCAAAATAAAGTCCATTGAAATGTCAATCCAAGTTCTTTTTAAGAATAGCACGAAAAAGTGTTCCCAAAGTTCTATTGAAAACTTCAGCTTGTCCATCCGTTTGAGGATGACAAGTAGTAGAAGACAACAATTTTGTGCCAAGTTTAGCCCATAAAGTCTTCCAAAATTAACCCAAGAATTTAATATCGCGACCAGAAACAATAGTTCTAGGCATGCCATGCAACCTAACGACTTCTCTAAGGAACAAATCCGCAATGTTTGAAGTATCATCGGTTTTATGACAAGCTATAAAATGTTCTATCTTAGAGAATCTATCCACAACAACAAAAATAGAATTCCTCCCCTTCTTAGTCCTAGGCAACCCCAAATTAAAGTCCATAGAAATGTCAATCCAACTTCTTTTTAAGAATAGCACGCAAAAGTGTTCCCAGAGTTCTATTGACAACTTCAGTTTGTCCATCCGTTTGAGGATGACAAGTAGTAGAAAACAACAATTTTTTGCCAAGTTTAGCCCATAAAGTATTCCAAAAGTAACTCAAGAATTTAACATCGCGACCAGAAACAATAGTCCTAGGCATGCCATGCAACCTAGCGACTTCTCTAAAGAACAAATCCGCCATGTTTGAAGCATCATCGTCTTATCACAAGCTATAAAATGTGCCATATTAGAGAATCTATCCACAACAACAAAAATAAAATCCCTCCCCTTCTTAGTCCTAGGCAACCCCAAAATAAAGTCAATAGAAATGTCAATCCAAGTTCTTTTCAAGAATAGCACGCAAAAGTGTTCCCAAAGTTCTATTGACAACTTCAGTTTGTCCATCCGTTTGAGGATGACAAGTAGTAGAAATCAACAATTTTGTGCCAAGTTTAGCCCATAAAGTCTTCCAAAAGTAACTCAAGAATTTAACATCGCGACCAGAAACAATAGTCCTAGGCATGCCATGCAACCTAACGACTTCTCTAAAGAACAAATCCGCCATGTTTGAAGCATCATCGTCTTATCACAAGCTATAAAATGTGCCATATTAGAGAATCTATCCACAACAACAAAAATAGAATCTCTCCCCTTCTTAGTCCTAGGCAACCCCAAAATAAAGTCAATAGAAATGTCAATCCAAGTTCTTTTTAAGAATAGCACGCAAAAGTGTTCCCAAAGTTCTATTGAAAACTTCAGCTTGTCCATCCGTTTGAGGATGACAAGTAGTAGAAAACAACAATTTTATGCCAAGTTTAACCCATAAAGTCTTCCAAAAGTAACTCAAGAATTTAATATCGCGACCAGAAACAATAGTTCTAGGCATGACATGCAACCTAACGACTTCTCTAAGGAACAAATCCGCAATGTTTGAAGCATCATCGGTTTTATGACAAGCTATTAAATGTTCCATCTTAGAGAATCTATCCACAACAACAAAAATAGAATTCCTCCCCTTCTTAGTCCTAGGCAACCCCAAATTAAAGTCCATAGAAATATCAATCCAACTTCTTTTTAAGAATA
Organism: Primulina eburnea; assembly: GCF_022965805.1. Classification (NCBI taxonomy): domain Eukaryota; kingdom Viridiplantae; phylum Streptophyta; class Magnoliopsida; order Lamiales; family Gesneriaceae; genus Primulina; species Primulina eburnea. The sequence continues at coordinate 43,092,664 of NC_133103.1, read as the reverse complement.
GCACGCAAAAGTGTTCCCAAAGTTCTATTGACAACTTCATTTTGTCCATCCGTTTGAGGATGACAAGTAGTAGAAAACAACAATTTTGTGCTAAGTTTAGCCCATAAAGTCTTCCAAAAGTAACTCAAGAATTTAACATCGCGACCAGAAACAATAGTCCTAGGCATTCCATGCAACCTAGCGACTTCTCCAAAGAACAAATCCGCAATGTTTGAAGCATCATCGGTTTTATGACAAGCTATAAAATGTGCCATCTTAGAGAATCTATCTACAACAACAAAAATAGAATCCCTCCCTTTCATAGTCCTAGGCAACCCCAAAATAAAGTCAATAGAAATGTCAATCCAAGTTCTTTTCAAGAATAGCACGCAAAAGTGTTCCCAAAGTTCTATTGACAACTTCAGTTTGTCCATCCGTTTGAGGATGACAAGTAGTAGAAAACAACAATTTTGTGCCAAGTTTGGCCCATAAAGTATTCCAAAAGTAACTCAAGAATTTAACATCGCGACCAGAAACTATAGTCCTAGGCATGCCATGCAACCTAGCAACTTCTCTAAAAACAAATCCGCCATGTTTGAAGCATCATCGTCTTATCACAAGCTATAAAATATGCCATCTTAGAGAATCTATCCACATCAACTAAAATAGAATCACTCTCCTTCTTAGTCCTAGGCAACCCCAAAACAAAGTCACTAGAAATGTCAATCCAAGTTCTTTTTAAGAATAGCACGCAAAAGTGTTCCCAAAGTTCTATTGACGACTTCAGTTTGTCCATCCGTTTGAGGATGACAAGTAGTAGAAAACAACAATTTTGTGCGAAGTTTAGCCCATAAAGTCTTCCAAAAGTAACTCAAGAATTTAATATCGCGACCAGAAACAATAGTTCTAGGCATGCCATGCAACCTAACGACTTCTCTAAGGAACAAATCCGCAATGTTTGAAGCATCATCGGTTTTATGACAAGCTATAAAATGTTCCCTCCTAAGAGAATCTATCCACAACAACAAAATTAGAATCCCTCCCCTTCTTAGTCCTAGGCAACCCCAAAATAAAGTCCATAGAAATGTCAATCCAAGTTCTTTTTAAGAATAGCACGCAAAAGTGTTCCCAAAGTTCTATTGACAACTTCAGTTTGTCCATCCGTTTAAGGATGACAAGTAGTAGAAAACAACAATTTTGTTCCAAGTTTAGCCCATAAAGTATTCCAAAAGTAACTCAAGAATTTAATACCGCGACCAGAAATAATAGTCCTAGGCATGCCATGCAACCTAGCGACTTCTCTAAAGAACAAATCCGCCATGTTTGAAGCATCATCGTCTTATCACAACCTATAAAATGTGCCATATTAGAGAATCTATCCACAACAACAAAAATAGAATCCCTGCCCTTCTTAGTCCTAGGCAACCCCAAAATAAAGTCAATAGAAATGTCAATCCAAGTTCTTTTTAAGAATAGCACGCAAAAGTGTTCCCAAAGTTCTATTGACAACTTCAGTTTGTCCATCCGTTTGAGGATGACAAGTAGTAGAAAACAACAATTTTGTGCCAAGTTTAGCCCATAAAGTCTTCCAAAAGTAACTCAAGAATTTAATATCGCGACCAGAAACAATAGTTCTAGGCATGCCATGCAACCTAACGACTTCTCTAATGAACAAATCCGCAATGTTTGATGCATCATCGGTTTTATGACAAGCTATAAAATGTGCCATCTTAGAGAATATATACAAAACAACAAAAATAGAATCCCTCCCCTTCTTAGTCCTAGGCAACCCAAAAATAAAGTCCATAGAAATGTCAATCCAACTTCTTTTTAAGAATAACACGCAAAAGTGTTCCCAAAGTTCTATTGACAACTTCAGTTTGTCCATCCGTTTGAGGATGACAAGTAGTAGAAAACAACAATTTTGTGCTAAGTTTAGCCCATAAAGTCTTCCAAAAGTAACTCAAGAATTTAACATCGCGACCAGAAACAATAGTCCTAGGCATGCCATGCAACCTAACGACTTCTCTAAAGAACAAATCCGCAATGTTTGAAGCATCATCGGTTTTATGACAATCTATAAAATGTGCCATCTTAGAAAATCTATCCACATCAACAAAAATAGAATCACTCTCCTTCTTAGTCCTAGGCAACCCCAAAATAAAGTCCATCGAAATGTCAATCCAAGTTCTTTTTAAGAATAGCACGCAAAAGTGTTCCCAAAGTTCTATTGACGACTTCAGTTTTTCCATCCGTTTGAGGATGACAAGTAGTAGAAAACAACAATTTTGTGCCAAGTTTAGCGCATAAAGTCTTCCGAAAGTAACTCAAGAATTTAACATCGCGACCAGAAACTATAGTCCTAGGCATGCCATGCAACCTAGTGACTTCTCTAAAGAACAAATCCGCCATGTTTGAAGCATCATCGTCTTATCACAAGCTATAAAATGTGCCATCTTAGAGAATCTATCCACATCAACAAAAATAGAATCCCTCCCCTTCTTAGTCCTAGGCAACCCCAAAATAAAGTCAATAGAAATGTCAATCCAAGTTCTTTTTTAGAATAGCACGCAAAAGTGTTCCCAAAGTTCTATTGAAAACTTCAGCTTGTCTATTGAAAAGTGTTCTCAATCTGATTTTAAATCCGACTTCAGTACTGAGTTCCTATCAACGTAGACTACAACTGGACGTAAGTTTTGCTACGTTTTGACATATTTTGAAATTAGACTATTGTCAGAATTGAATAGGATTCATATATGATGTTCTTGTCTGGCTAGACATCATAGAAGCGAAGTCAGATTGAGAAACGGACCGTTTATGTAATTGTTATGATTTTCGGAGTCGATGTGACTGAGAATTCATATCAGATATGTATTGTTATTGAGATTACGACTAGTATCGATATTGATTAAGATTTTTCTCAGCTTCGTATCGAGAGGACAAGAAATTGGAGTTTGAGAATTTGAGCCAAGGACAGCTAAATATTGATGAATATACTGCTAAATTCTCGACTCTAATGCGTTTTGCTCCTCATCTAGCTGGAAATGATGAAGCTATAGTAAATCAGTTCATCAGAGGGTTGAACTCAGAGGTAGTTGCATTTATGAATTTGCAACGTCCTTATCATTTCGCTGATATCTTGAGTAGAGCAAAGAGAGCGGAGGCGAGTCTGATTAGACAATTGAGAAGGTTGTGTGTGAAGCAACCCCAGACACAGCAATCCCCTCTTCGATATGATCACGGTGGTACGAGTGGAAAGCAAGATGCGCTGAAAACTCGAAAGAAGCCATTTAAGAAGTTGGGAAGTGGTTCTTCTAGCTCCAGTGGTTCTAGCCCGAGTTATGTTGGCGTGTCTTGCAGCACTTGCGGAGGAAGACATCCCACGGAGCTATGCCAGGGAGTTACTGGTAGTTGTCGTATCTGTCGACAGCCGGGGCACTTTGCTAGAGTTTGTCCCCAGAGAGGTTCCCGAAGATTTCAGGGAGCAGGACCATCTGGATATGGTGATCGAAGAACAGCCCCAGGAGACACTTGATGATATAGTGACAGGTACTGTTACTCTATGATTATGTTTCATATGTATTGATGTATACTAATGCATTTATTATGAGTATCTTTGAAAGAACTGCATTGATATATGCTGTACCTGTTAAGTCTGGTTGTACTGTAGTATTGATTCCTGTATTCTGGGAAAAGAAAGATAGATATCAGAGATTTCTGTGAAATATCATAAACTACAGTAAGATAAGAATGAGATCGAGTTAGATTAGGATGTACTTGTGTTTCAGATTTGATTGCCTTATTGATAGTAATATGCTAAACAAGTACAGAACTCGAGTATAAGATTTAGACCAGATATGGCTGATGCGTGAAGATTTCACGATAAGGATTCTAGAGTTAGAACTCCTGTAATATTTAGATTGTCTATGACTCAATTTATACCGAAAGGAACAGATGGTATCTTTATGTATTCAGTAGATGTACTGTGGGGACCCGGGCTTTAACTCAATTCTTTTGGGATTTAATTGGATCTTTGTTCGAAAATGTGGGTCAAAAATTTGCTTTTAACATTAATTCAAATGTATAATAAAAGCATGACATATATTTATAATAATTAAACAACATCAGATACATACAAGTCTGTCTAGTACAACGATACAACTAATGTTCGAATCTCAAATACAAGTAGTTCAGATCTAGACAAAAACTACTAGTATTCTGCTGCTACACCCGGCATCACCACGCTATCAACTCTCTCTTCCTCGTCGTGACCCTGATCCTGCCCCACCTGTTGCCATGAACACATACAGATACGACAACAGCCGGATAACTCCGGTGAGAACATATCCCAGTATAAAACATGGATGCATGCAATGTAATAATCATGTACAAAAGCATAGCATATGTATAAAGTAACATGCATGTAAATCTAAACATGTAGAAGAATACAAATCTGTATTCAACATTTAAATCTTGACTCGACTCGTTTCTAATCTAGGGATCCCGGTGTGAATAAGACGGTCTGTCACCTACCCAGCCACTCGGGGTAACGGTACGTCTTATTCCTAGACTTCGGTCAACTCTGTATCGAGGGTCTACACATAGAGCAAATCTACTACTATGCGACGATACACCGAAACGTCTAGTTTTGGCCGATCTGCCAATATCTCCTATCTCAGGACTCGAATATAAATCAATAAACAAGACATTACATAATCAAATGTAATAATAACAGTCTAGTATGTGATTTAGGGAAACTCGTATCAAATCTGAATCGAGTTGTGCAATCCCGTGACCACATGAATTATACCTTTCTTGTCGCACAGTCTGTGTCGAACCAAAATCTCGAATACCAAGTAGTCAATACAAATCTGAAATGGCATAAACAATGTGCATTTCAGTCATATACATCTCAAGCAAATCAATATGCGAAGCTAACATCGGTTTCAATGCAATTCGACGGCATAACGGCGTAATTCTTTTATACCGGTAACTCAAGAACATCATACTCAATCACCATCAACTCATCATCTCATCTAACATCTATATACATGCTGTAATCTGTATATTCTCAATCCAACACATGCTGGAAATCGAACGTATAGCATACGGCGTCTGAAATTCGATCTGTTTACGTTTCTACGATGCTCAGTATATCAAGAACACATAATCTATGTCAAATCTGAATTCTTCCAACACATAATTTTCGAAACATGCTGGAAATGAACAATACTTACATCCTTAGCTAGCTCTTGTTGCAAGGATCACAAATCTGTACTCGAAAGTAAAATCGGATAGCTAGTTGTTGCATAATCTCAATTCTAACATGAAGAAACTTTGAAGAAAACAAAAGGACCTCTCGGTGCTCTTAGCAGCTGAAATGAAGAATGAAGATTCAGCAATTTCGTATATATATACCTGCCATGTGTCAAGCCAAGAAAAGGAGGTGGATCTCTCGCATGCAGCACCGCGGGTGCGCTCCTCTTGTACCGCGGGTGCGCTGTGCTCACGGCGAGTTCATCAAAAATTGCAACACTTAGACCGCGGGTGCGGTCCCTGCATGACCGCGGGTGCGGTCTCACCACCGCGGGTGCGGTCTTGTTAACACCGCGGGTGCGGTCTTGCTTCGCAAAATTTCACTAATTTCCTCTCAATGCACCGCGGGTGCTGTATCTCTAACACCGCGGGTGCGGTGTGGCTTCGACCAAAACCTCACAATTCCGATTTAAATGTCATGCATTTTCAAATTTGTGAATCTCACATCCATAACAGCTGATAATTCTCGAGTCTTACATTTTTCCCCCTCTTAGACAAGAGTTCGTCCTCGAACTCATAAGCAAGTAATCATGCAAGTATATACAAAATTGTAAAGTCAAAACGGAAAGAAAGACTCACATCATAAGAATAGCTCGGGATGCCTCTGTCTCATCTCAGACTCTGTCTCCCAAGTTGCTTCCTCGATGCCATGACGACTCCACTGAACCTTCACAAGCGGAATAGTCTTGGTTCTAAGCTGTTTCTCCTTCCGATCAAGAATCTGTATCGGTCTTTCCACATAGCTCAGAGTATGATCTAATTCGGCTTCGTCAGGCTAAATGACATGAAAATCATCCGGCATGTATTTGCGCAACATCGATACATGAAAAATATCATGTATACCGGACAGTGAAGGAGGAAGAGCAAGTCTGTAAGCTCGATCGCCAATCTTCTCAAGGATCTCGTACGGACCGACGTATCTAGGAGACAACTTCCCACGCTTGCCAAATTTGACAACGCCTCTGAAAGGTGAAATCTTCAAAAATACTCTGTCTCCCTGATCAAACACTAATGGTCTGCGTCTGATATTGGCATACTTTGCTTGCCTATCTTGTGCCGTCTTCATTCTCTTCTGAATGATCTTCACTTTCTCGGTCATCTCATGAATCATATCAGGTCCCAACTCTGGTACCTCGGAGATATCATCCCAGTACAACGGAGATCTGCACTTCTTTCCGTATAATGCTTCGAACGGTGCCATCTCAATGCTAGTCTGATAGCTGTTGTTGTATGAAAACTCACACAACGGCAATGAATCTTGCCAACTAGTACTACAGCTCTCAGCATGTCCTCTAAAGTCTGGATAGTCCGCTCTGACTGTCCGTCTGTCTGAGGATGATAAGCAGTGCTCAGGTGTAAAGTCGTACCCAAAGCCTGCTGCAAGCTGTGCCAGAAATGAGAAGTGAATCTTGGATCACGATTTGATACGATCGACTTCGGCACACCGTGCAATCTGACGACCTCTCTGACATACAACTCTGCCATCTGATCGTGTCGGTAGGTCATTCTGTACGGAATAAAGCAAGCTGATTTGGTCAGTCTATCAATGATGACCCAAATCGAATCACAGCCCCGTGATGATCGAGGTAACTTCGTCACGAAGTCCATGGAAATGTGGTCCCATTTCCATTCAGGAATAGACAAACTCTGAAGTAAACCTCCGGGCTTCTTCCTCTCGGCCTTCACCTGTTGGCAATTCAGGCATTTAGACACAAATTCTGCAATATCTGTCTTCATCTGCTTCCACAAGAATTGCGTCTTCAAGTCATTGTACATCTTTCTGCCTCCAGGATGAATGCTGAACCGACTACAGTGTGCCTCTAACATGATCTGTCGTCTCAAATCTGAAACATCTGGCACTACTAGACGGTTATTTACATACAGAACAGAATCTCTAACCTGATATTCTGAGATATGACCAGCTCTGACCATATCAATCGATCTCTGAACGTTCGGATCAGTTCTCTGTGCTTCTTTGATCCTCAAAATCAGATCCGGCTCAATCTGAATCGCAGCAAGTCGCAACGGTCTACTATCTGTATCAAATGTCAATCTGGACAAGCAACAATCTTCTACTAAATTCGATACACCTACAGTCGATAAGGAAAGAGCACATACCTTTCGACTCAAGGCGTCTGCCGCTGCATTCGACTTTCCTGGATGGTATTTGATCTCGCAATCAAAATCTTTCAGCAGATCAAGCCATCGTCGCTGCCTCATGTTCAACTCTGACTGAGAAAAGAGATACTTCAGGCTCTTATGATCGGAATAGATCTCAAATTTCTCGCCATACAGATAATGACGCCAGATCTTCAATGCAAATACGATCGCTGCCAACTCAAGATCATGAATCGGATAGCGGGTCTCGTGTGGCTTCAGCTGTCTAGAGGCATACGCTATCACGTGCCCTCGCTGCATAAGAACACACCCTAGTCCTCTGTGAAATGCGTCACAATATACAACGAACTCACTTGTACCGGTAGGAATCGTCAAGACAGGCGCATTAGTCAGCCTCTTCTTCAGCTCAATAAAACTGGCTTCACAATCTTCTGACCACACAAATGGCATGTTCTTCTATGTCAACTGGGTGATAGGCTTTGCTATACTGGAGAAGTCTCGAATAAAACGTCGATAATACCCGGCTAGACCCATGAAACTGCGTATCTCTGGCACAGAAGTCGGTCTCGGCCAACTGATCACAGCTTCAACTTTACTCGGATCTACTGCAATACCATCTCCAGATATAATGTGACCCAAGAAGACAACTTGTCTCAGCCAAAATTCGCACTTGGACAGTTTAGCATACAACTGCTCTTTTCTCAAAGTCTTCAGTACAATTCTCAGATGATCTGCATGCTCAGTCAAACTCTTCGAATACACCAAAATGTCGTCAATAAACACAATCACAAAATCATCTAAATATCTCTGAAAAATGCGGTTCATCAAACTCATAAACACCGCAGGTGCATTCGTCAAACCGAAAGGCATAACAACAAACTCGTAATGTCCATACCTGGTTCGGAATGCAGTCTTCAGTATATCAACATCTCTAACTCGGAGCTGATGATACCCTGATCTCAAATCGATCTTCGAGTATACAGAAGATCCCTGTAGCTGATCAAACAAGTCGTCGATGCGAGGCAAAGGATACTTGTTCTTCACTGTTGCCTTGTTCAACTGCCTATAATCAATACACAATCGCATCGAACCATCTTTCTTTCGAACGAAAAGCACCGGAGCACCCCAAGGAGATACACTGGGTCTGATATATCCCTTGGACAAAAGATCCTCCAACTGTGCTTTCAACTCTTTCAGCTCTATCGGCGCCATCCTATACGGAGCTCTCGAAATAAGAACACTGCCTGGCACAAGATCTATGCTAAAATCTACCTCTCGAACCGGTGGCTGATGAAACTTAAATTTAATAATTTATTATATGTTAAAACCTATATTTTAAAATTTTAAGTTTCATTAAAATTATAAATTATGTTATTTTAGTATTGTTTGTTTATATTTAAATGTCTTACTAAATTTATTTTATTTTCAGGTTTTTTTTACGTGTTGGTAAAATAATGATAACTCAAGCTAGAAAATTCAAATGGAGGTGACTTTAACATGGTTGGAATCCTTGAGAAGTTATCTACAACTTTGCAGAAGACATGATTGCCTAAAAAGCTCATTAAGATGATCAAATTGTGCAAAGATCAAAATGAGGACACATTTACTTTTACTATGACCATCATTTAGTAAAAAATTAATAACTATTTCAATATTTATCCAAATGAGGTGAATCAAGTGCCCAAACTCATCTACACAAAATTCCCCACATGTTTGTGGCCTTAATCAGAGTCAAAGTGGTGAGAAAAGTCGTGGAACAAGGCATTGAAAGAAGGGACATGGAATTGGAGTTGAGGAGACAAAGAATACTATTACAACTACATGACATTAATAGAATTTTTGACCCTTTCTCTCATTTGGCCTATAAATAGAGGCCTTGTGGTAGCTTGAGAATCATTCTATCTCATTGTAAAATATAGTGTGAGTGTGTATCAAAGTTCTAAGTTCCAATATATTTTCTTTCATTTTCTCAACTATGAGTGATATTTTAGTGTTGATTAAAAGTAAATTCATGGCAAGCTAAATCTATTATGTCAAGGTGAAGAGGATGCATTCTTGGTGAAGTAAGATTGTTTATATTTTGTATATTCTTTCTTTATTTCTTTTCATTTAGCTAACTTATTTTCATTGTAGGTATAAAAATGAATTATTTCTTGTTATCAATTTACATCAAAAGCTTGATACCATTGAAGTGGTTATCTTGATTTGTTGTTTAATTTTGATACAATAAATATTTCATCACTTATTATTATATATAGATATATATATATATATTTATATAATAATATCATAATATTTCATTTAGACGATAGCGTGGCTCTGCCGGTTGTTTTAAATGAAATATTATGATTTAATACTAATATCTAACAATCTAACATTTACTTTATCGCAACTAACTTTTATTTTTCGCATCTAACTTTTACTTTCTCGCAACTAACTTTTACTTTTCCGCAACTAACATTTACTTTATCGCAACTAACTTTTACTTTACTGCAATTAACTTATTAAATCAATATATTTCATTTAGGCAATAGCGTGGCTCTGCCGGTTGTTCTAAATGAAATATAATGATTTAATCTAACATTTACTTTATGCAATTATTTATTTATATAGTTATAATATAATCATAGGTACCATATATAAAATATCGGTTAATTCGGTATTTTCTATAGTGGGAACTATATTATATTATGTATGTGTTTAATTTTCTTGGAACTATTATTTATGGTTGTTTCTTTTGTTTTACTTTTAGTTAAACAATATTATATAAACCAAGAATAAATCCTCAAGCCTTGACAAAATTTATAATTTGTAAACTTCATTCTTGCATTTGGTAATCTATAAATTAATAAATTTAAACTAAAAATAACCTCTCTGTGGATCGATCTCGTACTTACGAAATATATTACTTGCAGACAACCTACACTTGGGTGAATTATTATTTAAGTAGTAGCAGTGGCCACCCTGGAATCTCATCAGGAAAAACATCTGCAAACTCGCAAACCACTGTCAAATCTGCCAATGCTGGGCTCGACTTCAGTAGGTCTACTGAATATACGAGAAAGCCCTCTTCTCCTCTCTGAAGCAATCTACTCATAGTCAGAGCAGATACTAAGGGAATCCGAGATCTGGAACCCTTGCCGTAGAATTTCCCCTCATCTGTCATGTCGGGTCTGAATCTGACAATCTTGTGGAAACAATCTACAGTGGCCCTGTACTTGGTCAACATGTCTATACCAACTATACAATCAAAATCAGCTAAACCAAGTACTACACAATCAAGATCAATCTCATGCCCCTCAAACTGAAGCATACAGTGTCGAACAGTAGTCACAGATATCAAACCACTTCCCAACGGAGAAGCTATAGACACTACTGTAGACATCGACTCAACAGGCAATGAATGTCTCAATGCAAAATGCTCAGATATGAATGTATGGGATGCACCTGTGTCTATCAACACATATGCAGGTTAACCGCAAAGAAAACAGTTACCTGCAATGACATCATCAGGTGCCTCCTGCGCCTGCTCTTCTGTCAGCGCAAACACCCTAGCCTGCTGCCTCGGAGGTTGACTCACTGTCTGACTACCTCCTGGTCTCTGCTGGGTCGGTGTGGATGGGGGCTGGAAGGAATGTACAGAGGATGCCTGTCTCTCCATCTGAGGCACTGTAGCAGACGATCCTGCACCCTGGAATCGCTGGGAACTCCTCTGTGGGCACACTCTGGCGAAATGCCCCTGCTGTCTGCAGATGTTGCAGCGTCCCAGAACTTCTTGACACTGCTCCGTGGTATGTCGCCCTCCGCACGAACCACAGTATGCGCCACTATAATCTGACCCCTGACCCCTCTGTCGAGATCCACTCGAACTCAATGAACTACTCCCAGATTTCTTAAACTGTTTGCCTTTAGCCTTCAGGAATTCCTTCTTGCCACTACCACTAGCTCCACTGTCAAAACGAGGAGGAGGTGGTGGAAACTGTACGTTCGTGGACTGTGGTGGTCTCTGTCCCTGAACACCGTAGGAAACGCCTCGTTGCCTGATCAAGCCAGCCTCTGCTCCCTTCGCTCGGTTCAGTGCCTCTGAAAAAGTTTTAGGCCGTCCCGTGTTCACCAAAGTAAAGACATCCGGATTCAATCCGTTGATGAACTGATCGGCCACTGCCTCGTCGTTCCCTGCCACATGAGGTGCATATCGTAGCAATGCTGAAAATTTAGCCACATACTCCTCGATGTTCCACTGTCCCTGCCTCAGATTCGCAAATTCAGCTCCTTTGTCTTTTCGGTAGGAGACGGGAAAGAAACGCTGATAGAACTCGTCCTTGAAGACTTTCCACGTGATGTCAATGCCTCGGTGCTCCAAGGCTCTCTTCGTAGTCAACCACCAGCTCTTTGCAACCTCTTGCATCTGATGCCCTATCAATTTCACGCGTCGCTCATCAGTATATGCCAAAGACTCAAACAACATCTCGATATCATCCAGCCAGCTCTCGCATTCTACTGCACTCTCTGTGCCCTTCAGGGTAGGCAGATGGAAAGACTGAAATCTCTTCAATAAGGTCTCCATCGGCGTAGCGGTAACATCCATCTGTGCACCGGATGTGCTACCCTGCTCTGGCTGTGGTATACGTCTAGGCGGCATAAATCTGATTATCAAACTGATTAGTACACCATAAAGATCATCTGTCTCAGCCCTCCTCTGATCATATACCTCTGATCAAGAATCGGTTCTGATTCAGGCTTGAAATGCTGTAAATCAATTCAGATAATACAGCAACATACAATAGGGAAAGCAATAAACCATGCTAGCATCTCAAAAGCAAGGAAGATGACTCGATCTACCCCGCTCATTCTATTCTATCTTAGTCTACAGAACCTACAGCTCTGATACCACCTGTTGTGGGGACCCGGGCTTCAACTCAATTCTTTTGGGATTTAATTGGATCTTTGTTCGAAAATGTGGGTCAAAAATTTGCTTTTAACATTAATTCAAATGTATAATAAAAGCATGACATATATTTATAATAATTAAACAACATCAGATACATACAAGTCTGTCTAGTACAACGATACAACTAATGTTCGAATCTCAAATACAAGTAGTTCAGATCTAGACAAAAACTACTAGTAATCTGCTGCTACACCCGGCATCACCACGCTATCAACTCTCTCTTCCTCGTCGTGACCCAGATCCTGCCCCACCTGTTGCCATGCACACATACAGACACGACAACAGCCGGATAACTCCGGTGAGAACATATCCCAGTATAAAACATGGATGCATGCAATGTAATAATCATGTACAAAAGCATAGCATATGTATAAAGTAACATGCATGTAAATCTAAACATGTAGAAGAATACAAATCTGTATTCAACATTTAAATCTTGACTCGACTCGTTTCTAATCTAGGGATCCCGGTGTGAATAAGACGGTCTGTCACCTACCCAGCCACTCGGGGTAACGGTACGTTTTATTCCTAGACTTCGGTCAACTCTGTATCGAGGGTCTACACATAGAGCAAATCTACTACTATGCGACGATACACCGAAACGTCTAGTTTTGGCCGATCTGCCAATATCTCCTATCTCAGGACTCGAATATAAATCAATAAACAAGACATTACATAATCAAATGTAATAATAACAGTCTAGTATGTGATTTAGGGAAACTCGTATCAAATCTGAATCGAGTTGTGCAATCCCGTGACCACATGAATTATACCTTTCTTGTCGCACAGTCTGTGTCGAACCAAAATCTCGAATACCAAGTAGTCAATAAAAATCTGAAATGGCATAAACAATGTGCACTTCAGTCATATACATCTCAAGCAAATCAATATGCGAAGCTAACATCGGTTTCAGTGCAATTCGACGGCATAACGGCGTAATTCTTTTATACCGGTAACTCAAGAACATCATACTCAATCACCATCAACTCATCATCTCATCTAACATCTATATACATGCTGTAATCTGTATATTCTCAATCCAACACATGCTGGAAATCGAACGTATAGCATACGGCGTCTGAAATTCGATCCGTTTACGTTTCTACGATGCTCAGTATATCAAGAACACATAATCTATGTCAAATCTGAATTCTTCCAACACATAATTTTCGAAACATGCTGGAAATGAACAATACTTACATCCTTAGCTAGCTCTTGTTGCAAGGATCACAAATCTGTACTCGAAAGTAAAATCGGATAGCTAGTTGTTGCATAATCTCAATTCTAACATGAAGAAACTTTGAAGAAAACAAAAGGACCTCTCGGTGCTCTTAGCAGCTGAAATGAAGAATGAAGATTCAGCAATTTCGTATATATATACCTGCCATGTGTCAAGCCAAGAAAAGGAGGTGGATCTCTCGCATGCAGCACCGCGGGTGCGCTCCTCTTGTACCGCGGGTGCGCTGTGCTCACGGCGAGTTCATCAAAAATTGCAACACTTAGACCGCGGGTGCGGTCCCTGCATGACCGCGGGTGCGGTCTCACCACCGCGGGTGCGGTCTTGTTAACACCGCGGGTGCGGTCTTGCTTCGCACAATTTCACTAATTTCCTCTCAATGCACCGCGGGTGCTGTATCTCTAACACCACGGGTGCGGTGTGGCTTCGACCAAAACCTCACAATTCCGATTTAAATGTCATGCATTTTCAAATTTGTGAATCTCGCATCCATAACAGCTGATAATTCTCGAGCCTTACATGTACTGGAATCGAGCCTGGCATTGGCAGATTTGCCAATGAGGTATGAGTTGACTGATGATTTTTAGATAAGATTGCAGATTTGCTTTATATTAGAATTGAATCGAGATCAGGTACGGTTTATTTGATTAGAATTTAGTACAAAATAATATTGAAGATACAGAATGAGTTGAAAGAATTGACAGATTAGAATATTAGCTGAGAATCACAGTTGATTGAGTATTTCTTTCGAAGATACTTCAATTCTGTTTATAGATTGACAGATTTTGGGTGTTCAGAGGTATTTTGAAGAGCTATGCTTGTTATATCTGCTTGCGTATGGTGATTGCTCTAAATCAGTATTTGAGACATCTGATATTGTTTGAGAGCATATTCTATTTGCAGATGAGATATGGCAGATGATTTAGGCACTGTGAAGATTGATCAGTAGTCAGAATCCTCAGTGTTGTCGCAATCTTTGTTTTATGAGTTTTTTTTAAACTCACTAGATCTGTATAGGTTCTTTCTACTCTGAATCTGATGTAATATTACTGTTATTGTGAATCAGTGTTTGATACAGATTAGTGTAAACAGTCAGACATGTGATCAGAATGTTCAGAATTTGTTTGTAATAATCAGAACAGAGCATCAGTCAGAATAACAGATATTTGATTTTGTGTTATATGGGACTGATTATGTTATGATATTAGAATGTTTCAGAATGGGTTACAGATTTTGATATTGATAGTCAGAACCGAATACCAGGTAGGTATTTCTTCTTTATTTTATGTTATTAACTGATTTGTTTATACAGGATGGTTCGAATCTGAATTCACAGATAACGTCAGAACCGAACAGTTATGGATTCAGTTTTCATTCAGATAGTTGTGAATGTACGTTATTCGAACAGATAGTGGTGATATAGACAGATCAGATCAGTTGTCACAGAATTTGTACAGAAATGTTGGCAGAAATTGTACTGATAAGTCTGAATTGCTAACAGAAGAAGCCAGAAAGATAGAAATTAGAAGATTATTACAGAATTTGTATATTTCTGAATAGAAATGGAAGTACATTTCTATGGCTTTCGTAATGAAATTACCGTCATTTTCTTTAGATTATGATATGATATGATTATGATTGACAGATTTCTCAATCTATATCTATCAGTTTGTACCAGATTACGTACAAACAGAACTAGATGACATAGATCGATGTCAAAGAAATAATCAAATAGATTAGAATATTGAATAAGATGATATCAGATTGTGATTTTGATGGAGTTGTACTTATGATAAACTATATCATAAGCTCTCTTGTGCAGATTTATTACAAATTGGCAGGTAGTTAGAGAGATTGACAGACAGTCAGAATGTACTAGTCAGATATTGGAAGATATCCAGAGAGTGGTAGTGCTGGATGCTAGCACTAGTTGACATAAAGTTTTGTTACCTTATGGGTGATTGTGTGGTGATAGCTATCCAAAGAGTACAGAGATTGTTATAGATGACACATTGTACAGTAAGTGCTACAGAGTCCGTATAAAGAAGATTCAGACAGGAATAAAGATAACTCAGAAATGACAGATTTAATTTATGGAAGTGTTCCTAAGATTAAAATTTGGCCAAGTAAATAATGTAGTTGAAAATTGTGATTTTCATAAACATTATTGAGGACTAAATTAAATTAATTCAAGTGTTGAATTAATTAAACACTAGTGGACCTAGTAGAGTCTAAATAATTAAATTAATTCAAGTGTTGAATTAATTAAATAATATTGAGCCTTGTAGAGCTCAATTAAAATAATTATTTAACTAGTGGGACTTGAGTAAATTCAAGTATTATTTAATTAATCTCAAATGTGTTTGAGATAATTAAAATTTAGTCCATGGTTTTTAATGTGTTAAAAATCATATAATATATGTGAGACATGCTAGGGTTTGCATGCTTGGGAGGTGAAGAGCCTTGATTACTTTTTATTAAAAAAATTCAAAAGACATGCAACTTTTGAGAGACAACTTTTCACAATACCTAGTCTAGTCTCCCACTCTCACTCACACTCTCTCTTGGCCGAATTCTTGAGGGATTTCTCTCCCAATTTTCTTCCATTTTGTTCTTCATTTTCTTGGAGAAAAATTTCTTCTCTTTGATAAATCCTTAAGTTTTTCTAGTGCAAAACTTGAGGGGGTTTACATAGCTTGTGGTGGGCCTAATTCTTGGAGGATTGGAGGTGGAAGCTTGTACATCTTTCAACCAAGAAGAGCTAAAGTATTTATACTTTAGTTGGTGCCATTACATCAACCTTAAGAGGTTGATAGGTAAAATCTCTTAAACATCCTATGCATGTTTTTGTAGTTTTTGTAAATATTACACAAATCTTTTATGGGGGCCGAAATATTTGCTCAAAAATTTATTATTTTTGCTTCCGTTGCGCTTCCGGCCTCCGTAACCGGTCCGCTTTCAAGTGGTATCCGAGTTAAGGTTACGGTTTTTGTGTAATATTTGCATAATATTATGTTGAGATCGATTTCTAACCGTTTGAGATTTTTTGGTGCAATAAAACTCAAGGACCGAAAATTTTACAAAAAAAAAATAATAATAATTTTCGGGGCTGCCCGAGGGCTGCCCGAGGGGCTGCCCGAAAATTTCGGGCAGCCGAGGGGCAGCCCAAGGGGCTGCCCGAAATGTGCAGGTTTTTTAAAAAAAAAAAATAAAAATTTTTGTTGTTGCCGGAATCCGGCGACGGAGCTCCGGCGACGGCGATGACGACTAGGGTTTCCAAAAGTGTTTTGGTGAATCTTAGTGTCATGGGCCTTGAGATGTTGGGCCATTGGATAGACAACATAATTTGTGAAATTTAAATGGGCCAAAATATTTTTGGTGAAAAATGAGTTTTGGGCCCTTAAGTTTAAATTTACAATTGTTGCACATATTTTCTCATAAAATAAATAATTGAAGTAGGACTTTAATTATTTATAGTAAATTGTGATTTACAAGAAATTCGATTATAAATAAATTAATTTGAAAGTAGACAAAAGTGTTTGTATACTTTGTTAATTTAATTTATAATTGTGGCTGTTAGTGATTGGATCAAGAAATATAATATTGGATCAATTAATTATAGTGATAATTAATTGATGGTGTATGATATGTGATATTATGCATGAAGGATGATCAAAAGCCCAAGCCCAATTTGCTAGGTGTATGCTAGGATATTTGTGTTGTATGATTGTAATAATTATCAATTTTTTAAAGTGGGCTTGGCTTATGGCCCGTTCCCACCCCATGAGATGTATCCCTATGTGCCATGGATATTTAATTGTAAATATTAGAATAGGGGAAGATCAAGATTGGAAGATGGTGGCCTTGGTGATTATGAAGATCGAAGACATGTAATATTGGATGCTAATGTAATAGTATAGTTGCATTGCATCCCGTGCATTTACCCTAGGATTGGACCTAGGCCCGTGTTTGGCTCACACAGGCCATTAGTGTTGGGACAATTGATCATCCTTGTACTGTTTTATATTTATAATATATGCATGATATGTTATAAATAATGAGTATGTGCGTTATTATTATTATAATAACAAAGTTGCATGAATCCGGCAAACATACGATCAAACATGGCGAGCTTTTAAAATAAAATTAATGATGAGACCTTTCAAAATTAAAAACCCTCATTTTGAATAAGATTCAAAATTATTATCAAGTCCGAAAAGGGGAATTATAAATTTGTTTATAATTTCCTTGTCTTCCATCGACAATGGGTGCATGATGAACGCTACCCGTACTCGGGGCTCGGCTCATATTACTGGGGGAGCCTTGGGTGCCGAAAAGCTGTGACATCCATTGACATGGTGATGTGAACTACGTGGAACTCCCATGATTTCGGCTCATATTATTGAGGGAACTCATGGCGACCGTCCATTAAGGTTCAATATCGATGGGTTAGGCTTGACACGTAAAGATGAACGACGTCTATAATGGGTCCTAATCAAACGTGAAACAAAAGTTTACGTTAAGGGTTGCATTGTGATGCAATTGGGAAACTACCTTTTAGGAATTGTGATTGGCTGTATAATCGGGATCATTATTCGCTAATTGGACCTTACGTACCTACTGAGGAAAGGAGTTTCCCGTTTTCACTAGAGGGTAGTGAAAATGTCAAAACAGTGGGAGCGATAATTTATAAAGTAAAAGTCCAAACTTTATATCTTATTAAATATTTTAAAATAGTCATTAACATTTATCTGTTTTACTTTTCAGTACAATCTTTGACATGTCATCAATTCGCAACCCGTTTTCCGTCATTCTCTAAAAACACATTCTAACCGGACCAAACTATATCACTTGGCTAAGAAATTTAAAGATTGTCTTAAACTCGGAGAAAATCGCATATACACTGACTGAGTCGCCCCCTGATGAGGCTCCGACTGACTGCAGTCCCGAGGAATTGCAGACCTACAAGGATTGGTGCGACCATGACTTGAAGGCGAAGTGTTATATGCAGGCTTCAATGAATGATGAGCTGCAAAGGCGATTCGAGGATGCTAAGAATGCTGCTGACATTCATATGCACCTCAAAGAGCTCTTCGGTGAGCAGACTCGGCCTTTGAGGCATGCCACAGTAAAGGAGCTCATCACTTTACGCATGCGAGATGGGACTTCGGTCCATGAGCATGGCCTAAAGTTGATTGGGCTCGTGGATAAGCTCGTAGGCATGGATTTGATCTTGCCATCGGAGTTGACCACGGATGTGTTGCTGTTGTCACTGCCCAGCTCTTTCGATCCTTTTGTCGTGAACTTCAATATGAACAAGCTCGAGCCCAGCCTTGAAGAGTTGGTGAACATGCTTGTGACCTTTGAGTCCACAATCAAAAAGGAGAAGCAGGTTCTTTATGTGGGCTCTTCATCTGGCACGAAGACCGGTCCACCTGGGAAGGGAAAGAAGCGTTCTTTCCAGCGTACCAAGAAGAGCGTGCCCTTGAAGAGGCAAAGTCCGAGTCCCGTAGTGGCAGCCGCGCCAGTGAAGGCTGAAAAGACTGTTGACATCTGTCACCACTGCAAGAAGCCTGGACATTGGAGGCGTCAGGGAATATCTTGCGCAGAAGGGTTCTGGCAAAGGTATGTTCTACATTGAAGTGAATATCTCTATTAACTCTACTTCTTGGGTATTGGATACCGGCTGTGGCTCACATCTCTGTAATGATTTGCAGGTGATGGGAAGAAGTAGGAAGCTCAGGGAAGGTGAGACCTTCTTGAGGTTGGGCAATGGAGCAAGGGTTGCTGCCAAGGCTGTGGGAGATGTTTATTTATGTTTGAACAATGATTTTAATTTGGTTTTGAGAGATGTTTTATTTGTACCAGACTTGATCAAAAACATTATTTCCATTCCTATGCTTGATATCGATGGATTTTCTTGTTTATTTGGCAAAGGTGTTTGCAATATTTACAAGAATGAATGTTTAGTTGGTACCGGTGAACTTGAAAACAATCTCTACACCTTAAAATTAAAAGATATTCCACTTAACAATGTCCAAACGATAACAACAACAAATAAGCGCAAACAAGATACTCTTAATTCGGCACAATTATGGCATGCTCGATTAGGACATATTTCCTCAAGAAGGATGAACAAGCTAGTGGGAGTTGGCATATTTGATATGTCCGATATTAATGCTCTCACGACTTGTGAATCCTGTCTAAAAGGAAAGATGACCAAAATTCCCTTTAAGGGCCATGCGGAGCGAGCCAAAGGGTTATTAAATTTGATCCATACCGATGTGTGCGGTCCGCTTAGCATCACCACTAAGCATGGACATGCCTACTTCATCACCTTTACCGATGACCATTCGAGGTATGGGTATGTGTATTTGATGAAATACAAGTCTGAAGCCTTTGAACGGTTCAAAGAATTCAGAAGTGAAGTAGAGAAACAATTGGGACGAAGCATCAAGACACTTCGATCGGATCGAGGTGGCGAGTACTTGAGTGCTGAGTTCCAAGAGTATCTAAGGGAGAATGGGATTCTCTCGCAGTGGACTCCGCCCGCTACACCACAGTTCAGTGGTGTTTCGGAGCGTCGTAACCGGACTTTGATGGACATGGTTCGGTCTATGATGGGGTTCACGGAGTTGCCGCCATCCTTTTGGGGATATGCGCTTGAGACAGCGGCACTGTTGTTGAACCATGTCCATACAAAAGCAGTTGATAAGACACCATATGAGATATGGATGGGTAAGCCACCCAAATATTCTTATTTTAGAATATGGGGGTGCCCTGCTTATGTGAAGCAGGTAGTGGGAGATAAATTGGATAGTCGATCCATTTTATGCTACTTTGTGGGATATCCAAGGAATTCAGCTGGATATTATTTCTATCATCCTCAAGAAACAAAGGTGTTTGTTTCTAGGAACGCAACCTTTTTGGAAAGGGAATTTCTATTGGATAGAAAAGGCGAGATGATAGAACTCGAAGAGGTTCGAGAAACACCCACAGTTGTAGAACCCACACCCGAGAAGCCCAGTGAGGAGATACAAGCTCCTAGAAGAACCGAGAGAGTCTCGAGACCACCTGTGAGGTATGGTATGCTTCTTGAAGAGGGCCATGATGAGCCTAATCTTGGATGTGATCCAAGGACCTTCAAAGAAGCGTTATCGGATGCCGATTCATCCAAATGGCTTGAAGCAATGGAATCTGAGATGAATTCCATGCATTCGAACCAAGTGTGGAATCTCGTGGATCCACCTGAGGGAATTGTTCCCATAGGGTGTAAATGGATTTACAAGAGGAAACTTGGGGCGGATGGGAAGGTATTGACCTTCAAGGCGCGATTGGTAGCAAAAAGGTATACTCAAAGACAAGGTGTTGACTATGAGGAAACCTTTTCTCCAGTTGCGATGTTCAAGTCCATTAGGATAATGCTAGCCATAGCTGCATGGTATGACTATGAGATATGGCAGATGGATGTGAAGACAGCCTGCCTTAATGGGGATATTAAGGAAGAGATTTACATGTCTCAACCTGAAGGGTTTACATCCATTGGAAGTGAGCATATGGTATGCAAACTTCAAAGATCTATTTATGGTCTTAAGCAGGCATCGAGGAGTTGGAACCTCAGATTCGATAGTACAATCAAAGAGTTTGGTTTTACTAAGAATCCTGAGGAACCCTGTGTGAATAAGAAGGTCAGTGGGAGTGCTGTGACATTCCTTGTTCTTTATGTTGATGACATTCTACTCATTGGGAATGATGTAGGAATGTTGCAATCAACAAAGATATGGTTAGCAAGTAAGTTCTCAATGCAGGACTTGGGTGAAGCATCTTTTGTATTGGGAATACAGATTTATAGAGATAGATCAAAAAGATTGCTTGGTCTCACCCAGTCCACATACATTGATACCATCGTGAAGCGGTTCTCGATGGATGAGTCCAAGAGAGGACATCTACCAATGTGTCATGGCGTGTCCCTATCCAAGTCTATGTCTCCCAAGACTGATGCAGAGATAGCGGCGATGACACGAATTCCGTATGCTTCGGCTATTGGTAGTATCATGTATGGGATGATATCTACACGTCCTGACGTGGCATTTGCACTAAGTGTAGTGAGTAGATATCAATCCAACCCCGGTCTTCCACACTGGAAAGCTGTGAAAGACATCCTCAAGTATTTGAGAAGGACCAATAAGTTGTTTTTGGTCTATGGGGGTGGAGAACTAAAATTGGAAGGCTATACCGACTCTAGCTTCCAAAGCGATGTTGATGACTCGAAATCAACCTCCGGATTCATATTCATGCTCAATGGTGGTGCTGTCTCTTGGAAGAGTTCCAAGCAAGACAGTACAGCGGATTCCACCACTGAGGCAGAATACATTGCTGCATCGGCTGCAGCAAAGGAGGCTGTTTGGATTAGGAATTTCATCCAAGAGTTGGGCGTCATTCCAAATGGAGTTGCTCCTATCCCGGTGATGTGCGACAACACGGGAGCCATAGCTCAGGCGAAGGAGCCAAGGTCTCATCAGAAGTCCAAACATGTATTGAGAAAGTACCACATCCTCAGAGAGATCGTGGAACGAGGAGAAGTGTCGATCGACAAAGTCGGCTCCGCAGATAATGTTGCTGATCCACTAACCAAGCCTTTACCAGGACCATCATTCGAGAAGCATCGCGAATCAATGGGTCTAAAGTACATGGGTAGTTGGCTCTAGTGCTTCCATAAATTAAAATTTATATTTCTCTCATAGAAGTCATACTTCTATTTTTCTTTACGCTTATAAACACATTTATAAGCCGTTCAACACATTGAACTATTTTACTTCTCATCGGGATTTACAGAGCTAGTACTTGTGTGGCCCTCAATGGTTCATTGATACAACTAGCCGTGGGTTCACATCTCCATGTGATTCGGACTAAACATGTCCTTATTCGAGCATACCCCAATTGCTCCATTCTTACTTATCAACTCCTTGATAATAAGAACGTCAGAACTCAAGTCTGATAGTACCCAACCAATCACGTTAAACGCCTAGCAGGATCGCTTACGTGATTCCCTAGGTATCACATGATAGTGCCTGCAAGAACCATTCAATTATGGTTAGCGTACAGTACGGTCCCTTCAACTCATATATCCCGACCGATTCGACAACTATTGGTCTATCGAGAGTTGTCAATCAATCGATACTATGTGTCATGTCGTGGTTGCATCGATGGTGTAATCTATGAAACCCCTTTCATAATTACCACCATACTCTGATCAGAGATTTCAATCCACACATACATGAAAAACACATAGGATATCCATACCCGTAGGTAAGCGGTGAATCCCCGACTACAATGCATCGACTCCTATACGTTTCGCCGTAACACCCAACCTTGCCACCTGATGACCCCATAAGAGTCGGTAAACAAGTCAAAGTGAAACGCTAGCACATAGAGTCTCAATGTTGTCCCGGGTCATAAGGACTAATGGTGTACAACCATAAACTAGGACGTTTCCACTCGATAAGTGAGAACCACTTGGAAAGTCCTTTATAGAGGGTTGTTCAGTGCACTCTACAAGGAGCACCTATCTGCATGTTCGGACATCACAATGTCCCCTACCAATGAAACATGGTACTCACATCGCAGATACTAGTCTCTAACTCGAGCGGCCTTTATCCTTCTTAGTGGCGGCTGAATCGACTAGGAACGGTTTAGAATATACAGTATTCCAAATATGAGTTTCATGATACTCATCATATGAGTATCTCATATTCTTTCTACTATTTGTATATTCAAGGACTTTATCTATGCAACTAGCATGGGTATAAAGATAAAGATGCGCCAAATAAATAAATTCAAATATTATTAAAATAAAGATCGTTTATACAAAGAGTTTCATCGTGAACAGTCGGCCAACACTTGGCTCGATGTGCACCTACTCTAACAGCTAGCACGACCACCCCCGCGGTGCGTGTGCAGAAAATGTAGTGCAAAGCCCGTAGCCACACCGCACCTGCGGTATTAGATGGAGCGCAACCGCGCTGATGACACCGCACCCGCGGTCTTGTAGGCAGCGCACCCGCGGTCTTTGCTTCGAACATTTTGGATATAGACCACCGCTTGAGCGCACCCGCGCTGCTACTCTCACCGCACCCGCGGTCATGCGTGTTGCATGAAGAAATAAGCCACGTTTCCCAGCTTTTGCATGCAGTATATATAGACGAAGGACACGTTGTTTACCTCAGAAAATTCAAAAAAAGGGGCGAGGCTTTGGAGAGAAATATCCTTACGCCTTTTGTGAGAAATCCGTGTATTAGAATTCGAAGCTGAACGCAGCAGCGTGTTCCTCTGGACTAGAGCTACACAAGGACGTAAGTTTTATTACGTTTTGCAGTGTTTTGAAAATATGATGTTACTAGAATTGCATGGGATTCAGATATGGTGTTTCTACTACCGTAGACAATGTAGAATTGAAGACAGATTAAAGAACAGACTGTTTCTGTAATTGTTATGATTTTCAGAAGATATTGATTTAGATTAAACACTAGATTTGTATTGTTCTTGATTGAAGAATGAATAGATGATTATTCTTGTATGTCTGGATAGATTATTCAGTAGATATGTGAAGTCAGATCAAAGAAAGAATATCGTATGTCGGTGTTTTGTATTTCAGCATCTCTGAAGATGTATTTGTTAGATATTCATATGCTGGAACAGATTAATCAGATTCAGATATGATTTAGATTATATCGGGATATTATTGATACGACTCAGATTGTATTTTGTTCAGATATTGATCAGATTTTGTACTGAGTGGAGTATTGATCAGAACAGATTGTGTTTTGAGTTACACATTGATACAGTGTATTTATATTGTCATGTCAGATCGGATATGGACAGAGTGAACTTCGAGACTTCGTCTTCCTCAGACAGGGAGGACAAAGGTATAATTCATGTGATATTCGGGAAGAAACAACTCAATTGAGATCGCCATTTGAGTTGCCCAATAAATCACATACTATATCCTTGTTTATAAATTTGTTTATAGAACTTGTATGCAAATCTTGCTATGCTTTGTTTACAGATCATGTTGCATTGCATTAAGATGATTATGCTTGTTTACAGATTGTGTATTCATGCATTAAGATAGGAAAGTCTGCGAGATCATCCAGACTTCTAGACGTTCGGCGATATCACAGCTTAGGGGAAGATCATCGCCCCTATTGTAGACGTGGATACAGATCAGGCCGAAGTCTAGGAATAAGACGGACATCACCTCGATTGGGAGGGTAGGTGACAGACAGTGCCACCTTATTCACCCCGGGATCCCTAGAGTTATAGTCGAGTCGAGTCTAGACATGATTTGACTAGAACTACATGTGTTTAGAGATGTGGTTTCATAGATTATGAAACCCATGGTTATTGCTTTCAGTCATGATAGCATGCTTATCTAAATTGAGTTGAATTGCATGTTTATCCGAATTGAGTTGCATGCTTATTTTGATTTGACTTCATAGATTATGAAATCTATTACTTTTGAATATGAACATGATAGCATGTTTTATGATTTAGATTGTTTCTATACATGCTTACCATGTTTTATACTGGGATTTATTCTCACCGGAGTTATCCGGCTGTTGTCTTGTTTTGTATGTGTGCATGACAACAGGTGGGGCTGGATCGGGGTCAAGAAGATGATGAGAGAAGACGAGTTTAGCGTGGTGATTCCGGACTTATTGTAGATTTGATTTTAGTACTTGAAATTAGTATGTGAATCTTAGATTTAGGTTGTACAGTGTTGTACCTTTATACTGAAATGTAGTTTTATACAGATATGTATATTATTATATGCCATTACCTTCCGCACTTATAATTTAAAAAGAAAAATTTTAGACCCCGTTTTATCTTAATTGATAATTAAATCCCAAAGATGATTAAGAAGATGATTAGCGTCCGGGTCCCCACAGTATAGGATATTGATATTTCGTTTCTAATTTGATAGTACTGTGTTTGAATCCGTATATGCTACAGATTAGGGTGAACTAGAGGGAGTATATACAGTTTCCAACCGAATCAGAGTTGATTTCGAGAGTTACAACAGTTCAGAATATGATCAGAATGTTCAGAACTTGATTGTAATAATCAGAACAAAGTAACAGATATGTGATTCTGTGTTTTGTATGAGATTGATTATCTTGTGATCTCAGAATGTGTCAGAATTGTACAGCAAAGCTTGATATTGATAGTCAGAGCCGAATATCAGGTAAGTACTTCCTCTTTAATTTATATTATTGACTAATTTGTGTATATCAAATAGTTCGAATTAGAAAGAACAGATATTGTCAGAAGCTTACAGTCATGGATTCAGTGTTCAGTCTGATGATTGAGAATGTATTGTATTCGAACAGATAGTTGTGATATAGACAGATGAGATCAGTTATAACAGAATTGTATTGGAATGTTGGCAGAAATTGTATCGATACGTCTGAATTGCTAACAGAAAAGACACAAAAATAGAAATTAGAAGATTTATTACAGAATTGTATAGTTTTAAATAGAAATGAGAGTACATTTCCAGAGCATCCGTAATGAAATTACTGCCATTTTATACAGATTGTGAAATATGATATGATTAAGATTGACAGATTGTTCAATCTATATCTATCAGTTTGTACCAGATAATGTACAAACATGACAAATGACACAGATCGGTGTCAGAAAAGTGGTCAGAAAGATCAGAATGTCATAGTAGATTATGTCAGATTGTGATTTTGCTTGAGTTTGTATTCGTGACAGAATATATCATGAACTCTTTCTTAAATTGTTTCACAGATTGACAGGCAGTCAAAATGGGTTATCCAGCTATTGGAAAACCTTGGCACAGCTTTGGGGCTGGATGTTAGCACTATGCAGCTTTAGTGTTGGATGTTAGCACTAATTGATATGATTTAATATCACTGCGTGATAATAGCTATCAGTTTATCAGATGGGTAATGAGATAGTTATAGACAAGACGGTATACAGTGAATACTACAGATTTCTTTTAAAGAAAATTCGAAGGAAGATGAAGATAGCTCAGAAATGACAGATTTGGTAAACCAACATCGGATGATGATGTTTGGTATTTGGAGTGGAAGATTGAATTTATCCTTGACCAGGATAAACAGAATTGATAACCGTCAATAGTATTGATGGACTATGAACTGTGATTGGGATAAACAAATGGAACAACGACTGTTGGTATTGTTTTATTGAACGGTGATTGGTTTATACAGATGTTGTATAACCAATATGGCAAGATTGAGTTTATCAGAGTTAGTTTAGAGGTATTATGATGTTATACTTCATGAATTCGTATTCCAGATGGGGATCAGGGATTTGAGTTTTGATTTAAACTCTAGTATACATTTCTTCTCGTATATCTGAATTGATTTCTTATGAGTTCAGGGACGAACTCATATCTAAGAGGGGGAGAAATGTAATGCCCAGAAATTATAAGAAATGATAAGACAAGATTATAAAGTGTTGCCAGGATGGAAAAATAAGAAATTTTGGAAAATGCAGCACCGCACCCGCGGTGCTAGACATCACCGCACCCGCGGTGCATGGACAGTAAGTTGGCAAGAAATTTCGAAGCATTACCGCACCCGCGGTGCTAGCCAGAGCGCACCCGCGGTGCCAACACCGGACCCACAGTACAGAACAGAGCGCACCCGCGGTCTTGAATTTCAGAAAATGATAAGCATGCCGAAGCATGAGCGCACCCGCGGTGCATGACATGACCGCACCCGCGGTCATGCGTGTTGCTTGACAAATGCTGCCACGTTTTATGAATTGCATGCAGTATATATATAGCAGAATTACACGATTTATTCCTTAGAAAACTCAGAAGAAGGTCGAGATTTTGAGGAGAAAATCCTTACGCCTTTTAGATTTGCGATTGTGGAAGATTCGTCCATCAGAATTCAAATCTGAACGCAGTATTGTGCTCCACGTGCTAAAAGCTACACAAGGAAGTAAGTTTTATTACGTTTTGAGATGTTTTGGAAATATGATGATGCTAGAATTGCATGTGATTCAGATATATCGTTTCTGCTACTGTGGACATTGTATAATCGAAGTCAGATTTCAGAATAGACTGGTTATGCAATTGTTAAGAATGATGAAAGATATTGATTTATATTTTGATATCAGAATTGTGTATCATTGATTGTGAACATACCGGTATTGAGATTTTGAGTTCTGGTATTATATATGTGATGTTCAGATTGGCAGGTTTATTCAGATTGTATTGTTATGCCGTCGAAACATCAGTTGAGTTATATTGATCAGATTCAGTATTGATTGAGATTTATCAGACTCAGTAATTACTCAGATTGTATTGTAATGTCGATGACATGAATTAGATTGTATCTTGTTCAGATATTGATCAGATTGTATACTGATTTGAGTATTGATCAGAACAGATTGTGTGTTGAGTTATTTACTGATACAGCGTATTCAATATTGTCATTTTAGATTGATATGGACAGAGTTGAATATAGATCATCGTCTTCGTCAGATAGGGACGACAAAGGTATAATTCATGTGATATCTGGGAAGATACATCTCAAATCAGATCTCCTTTGAGTTTCCCAATAAAATCACATACTTGATTATTGTTTGTTTTCTGATATGATTATGATTTGTTTATAGACTTTATATTCAAATCTTTTGTAAATGAGCATGCTTTGTTTACAGATTGTTATACATTGCATTTGAGATAGGAGAGTCGTTGACAGCCATTGTCACATATCTAGATGTTCGGTGTATCTCAGCTTAGGAGCAGCCCTGACTCCTATTGCAGTCGTTGATACAGCTCAGACCGAAGTCTAGGAATAAGACGTACAGTCACCCCGAGTGGGAGGGTAGGTGACAGCCATTGACGTCTTATTCACACCGGGATCCCTAGAGTTATAGTTGAGTCGAGTCTAGACATGATTTGACTAGAACTGCATGTGTTCAGAAATGTGGTTTCATAGAATATGAAACCCATATTTATTGCTTTCAGTATGATAGCATGTTTATATGATTTGATTTAAATTGCATGTCTATCTGAAAGGAGTTGCATGCTTATTGTGATTTGATTTCATAGATTATGAAATCTATTACTTTGAATATGTTCATGATAGCATGTTTTATGATTTAGACTGTTTATATACATGCTTACCATGTTTTATACAGGGATTTATTCTCACCGGAGTTATCCGGCTGTTGTCTTGTTTTATATGTGTGCATGACAACAGGTGGGACTGGATCGAGGTCAAGAGGATGAGGAGAGAAGAAGAGTTAGCGTGGTGATTCCGGACTTACTATAGATTTGGTTTATTACCTGAACTTAGTAACTGAACCTTAGACTTAGATTGTACAGTATTGTACTTTTATACTGAAATGTATTTTATACTGAGATGTATATTATTTAGATTCCATTACCTTCCGCATTTACATTTTAAAAAGAAAAATTTTTAGACCCTGTTTATCAGAACTGATAATTAAATCCCAACGACGATTAAGAAGATGATTAGCGTCCGGGTCCCCACATGATCCTATCTTTATCTTCATACTGGAGATGGTCGAAGATTGCTTTAAGCGCTTGGACCCACTCGATAGCCACTAACGGATCAGTGCTACCTGCGAATTCCGGTGGATCCATTCTCTTAAAAGCAGAAAAGACGGCATCAGTGCCAACTGCCTGAGCTACTTGGCCTCTCACTTGACCTCTACCCTGTCCTGTTCCTTGCAATCGAAGCAGCTGCTGAATATGCTCGCTATGGACTTTGGCCTGCTCTTTAAGCAACTTGCCGAACTCGTCGACAACTCTCGAGGAAGAACTATCCTCACCCTCTACAGCTTTACGCTTAGGAGGCATACTCTACAATGTGCTCACAAAAGACATATCAATAGATAACAATGGATAGATGCAAAGAAAACATACCCGGACAGTTGAAAGTAGACGAAGTCATATGCATTGGTCCGAAGAACGGTGCTCCGATACCACTAAATGTGACACCTCGACCCAATTTGAGAAAATACAGCGGAATTTAAAATCTTTCTTTCAAATGGAAGGAGTTTCAAAATACATTACCATAAAATGTTTAAAGGTAAATACATGATCATTCAAATGATATAACAAAAATACAAAATATCATTCCTATTATCATGTTCCAAAAATGCTTGCAAAAATAACATCTCCCTTCCAACTTCGTATGCATATGACTCCGGGCCACAATCAACGTCCAGGTCCGTCGCTCTTATCTGCATCACATGAAATAACTGAAATGAGTATAAAACTCAGCAAGTAGAACTTTTACATAGCAATGATACATAGTATACTCTGTAAAACATGGCTTTGAAAACATTAAATACCATCAACTCTGAAACATGAATATCATAGCAATAGCATAACAATGAGATGGTATTTCTCTTTACTATAGTGGATTGATATCCATAGTAACTCTGTCTGTGGTGCTCGTATCCCATCGATATAAATCGACAACTCTGAGGGATATAAGCCTATGGTCGTTGATCAACTAATTGCATACAATCTCTGACTATGTATCTATCAATCCATAAAACATTTAAACTCTTTCTTGGCATTAAACCAAACACTTTGAAGACATAATCTCTTGTATTCCCTTTTTCACAATTGAGACATTTAATTGTCTCTAATATACAATCAAGTATAACAATACATAATCTGAATCAAATGGAAGGGAATAACACAATAAAACCTTTTAAACACAATACATATACTATCATGTGAGCACAAGAGATGAAATTCCACTTACAAACCACTAGAACACCTTCACTAATCACTTGGTTGAAATCCTACAACAATAATCCATAAATAAAACCATCAATATCTTAATAATCAAACAACCATGCTAATTAATCCATAAAACCAACATAAACAACAAACCCATATCATCTCTCCTCCAAAACAAAGAAATAACTATACCAAAAGCTTACCTTAGCTTCTTAGAGCAACCAAGAACCTCGATCTCAACTCGAAAATCCAACTAGAAGCTTGAATCGAAGATAGGAAGTGAAAGAAAATGAAGAAACCCTAATCTCTAGAGAGAAAAGTCGAAATGAAAGAGAAAAGAATGAGTAAAGTAAGTCAAAACATCATTTAAAATTTCGAACAGTTTACTGAAATGCGCGACCGCGGGTGTGGGGACCCGGGCTCTAACTCAATTCTTTTGGGATTTAGTTGGATCTTTGTTCGAAAATGTGGGTCAAAATTTTGCTTTTAACATTAATTTAAATGTATAACTAAAGTATATCATGTCTTGATATTAAATAAACAACATAATATACATACATGTCTGTTTGGTAAAATCATACGCTAATGTTCAAATACCAACTACAACATAAGTAGTACAAGTCAAAAGGAAAACACTAGGAATCTGCAACGCCCGTGATCTCCACGCTATCGTCAATCTCTCATATAGCTCGAGACCCAGATCCCGCCCCACCTGTTTCCATGCACACATACAGACACGACAACAGCCGGATAACTCCGGTGAGAACATATCCCAGTATAAAACATGGATGCATGCAATGTAAACATCATATACAAACGCATAGCATAAATCAAGTAACATGAATAAAATCTAAACATGTAGAAGAATACAATTCTGTATTCAACATTTAAATCTTGACTCGACTCATTTCTAATCTAGGGATCCCGGTGTGAATAAGACGGTCTGTTACCTACCCAACCACTCGGGGCAACAGTACGTCTTATTCCTAGACTTCGGTCAACTCTGTATCGAGGGTCTACACATATAGCAGATCTGCTCCTATGCGTCGATACACCGAAACGTCTAGTTTTGGCAAGTCTGCCAATATCTCCTATCTCAGGACTCGAATCTAAATCAATAAACAAAACATTACATAATCAAATGTAATAACAATCTAGTATGTGATTTAGGGAAACTCGTATCAAATCTGAATCGAGTTGTGCAATCCCGTGACCACATGAATTATACCTTTCTTGTCGCACTGTCTGTCAAGATCTCGAATCAAATGTCAAACCTGTCACTTCAAATCTGAAATGGCAATGTGTAGACACACCATATCAATCTCTAACTCAAAGAAACATATATGCAAATCAATAATAAATCTCGGTACAAATCGACGGCATAACAGCGTAATTCTCGGTACCGGTCAACTCAAAAACATCGTACTCAATCACAATCAACTCATAATCTCATCAACACCTCAATACATAAACTGAAATCTGTACAATCTTAACATCATACATGCTGAAATTTTGAATAATAGCATACGGTGTCCGAAACTCAATCTGCCAACGAATATACGATGCCCTATATCTCAAGACCACATATTAAAACTCAAATCTGAATTCCCTCAACACATAAATATCGAAACATGTTGGAAATGAACAATACTTACATCCTTTCGTAGCCAACGATGCAAGGATCACAAATCTTAACTCGGAATATAAATCGGATGGCTAAATCATTCAAACTCTCAAGTTAAAGATCAAAAGAATGAAATCTCCTCCCTCTAAGCTCTCTCGGTTCTCTCATTCTGAAATAGAAAGAATGAAAGACACATATCATATATTGCATGCAAAAGGGACGAGTGTTATGTTTTCCAAGTGACACGCACTATCGCGGGTGCGGCAGCATAAGGGCACGGGTGCGCTGTGCTCTCGGCAGCAATGCATTTTCCTAAATGTCGATCACCGCGGGTGCGGCGCTTGCATTACCGCGGGTGCGGTCTCACCACCGCGGGTGCGGTCTTACACGCACCGCGGGTGCGGTGTTGCTTCGCACATTTCCCTTAATTTTCTGTCACCTACACCGCGGGTGCGGTAGTCCTAGCACCGCGGGGGCGGTGTGGCTTCGGCCATGCTTCAAAAATTCCACTCTAAATGTCATGCATTACCATAGCTTCGAGTCAACATCAATGACAACCAATAATTCTCGAGCCTTACATTTCTCCCCCTCTTAGACGAGAGTTCGTCCTCGAACTCATGAGCAAATAATAATGCAAGTATATACAAAACTGTACAGTCACAACGGGAAGAAAGACTCACATCATAAAAATAACTCGGGATGCCTCTGTCTCATCTCAGACTCCGTCTCCCAAGTTGCTTCCTCGATGCCATGACGACTCCATTGAATCTTCACTAACGGAATAGTCTTCGTCCTGAGCTTCTTTTCTTTCCGATCAAGAATCTGTATCGGTCTTTCAACGTAGCTCAAGGTCTGATGTAGCTTGGCTTCGTCAGGCTGAATGACATGAGAATCATCCGGCATATATTTGCGCAACATCGATACATGAAAAACATCATGTATACCGGACAGTAAAGGAGGAAGAGCAAGTCTGTAAGCTCGATCGCCAATCTTCTCAAGGATCTCGTACGGACCGACGTATCTAGGAGACAACTTTCCACGCTTGCCAAATCTGACAACGCCTCTGAAAGGTGAAATCTTCAAAAATACTCTGTCTCCCTGTTCAAATACTAACGGTCTGCGTCTGACATTGGCGTATTTCGCTTGCCTATCTTGTGCTGTCTTCATTCGTTTCTGAATGATCTTCACTTTTTCGGTCATCTCACGAATCATATCAGGCCCAAACTCTGGTACCTCAGAGATATCATCCCAGTACAACGGAGATCTGCACTTCTTTCCGTATAAAGCTTCGAATGGTGCCATCTCAATGCTAGTCTGATAGCTGTTGTTGTATGAAAACTCACACAACGGCAATGAATCTTGCCAATTAGTACCAAAATCTAGTACTACAGCTCTCAACATATCCTCTAAAGCCTGGATAGTCCGCTCTGACTGTCCGTCTGTCTAGGGATGATAAGCAGTGCTCAGGTGTAAAGTCGTACCCAAAGCCTGCTGTAAGCTGTGCCAAAAGTGAGAAGTAAATCGTGGATCACGATCTGATACGATCGACTTCGGCACACCGTGCAATCTGATGACCTCTCTGACATACAACTCTGCCATCTGATCGTGTCGATAGGTCATTCTGTACGGAATAAAGCACGCTGATTTGGTCAATCTGTCTATCACAACCCAAATCGCGTCACATCCCCGCGAAGATCGAGGTAACTTTGTCACGAAGTCCATGGAAATGTGGTCCCATTTCCATTCAGGAACAGACAAACTCTGAAGTAAACCTCCGGGCTTCTTTCTTTCTGCCTTCACCTGCTGGCAATTCAGGCATCTAGACACAAATTCTGCAATGTCTGTCTTCATCTGCTTCCACCAGAATTGTGTCTTCAAATCGTTATACATCTTCCTGCCTCCACGATGAATGCTGAACCGATTACAGTGTGCCTCTGACATGATCTATCGTCGCAAATCTGAAATCTCTGGAACTACTAAGCGGTTATTCACATACAGAACAGAATCTCTAACCTGATACTCTGATATATGACCAGCTCTGACCATATCAATCGATCTCTGCACGCTCGGATCAGTTCTCTGTGCTTCTTTGATCCTCGAAATCAGATCTGGCTCAATCTGAATCGCAGTAAGTCGCAACGGTCTACTCTCTGTATCAAATGTCAATCCAGACAAGCAACAATCTTCTACTAAATTTGATACACCTACCGTCGACAAGGAAAGAGCACATATCTTTCGACTCAAGGCGTCTGCTGCTGCATTCGACTTCCCTGGATAGTACTTGATCTCGCAATCAAAATCTTTCAGCAGATCAAGCCATCGTCGCTGCCTCATGTTCAACTCTGACTGAGAAAAGAGATACTTCAAGCTCTTATGATCGGAATAGATCTCAAATTTCTCGCCATACAGATAATGATGCCAGATCTTGAGTGCAAAAACAATCGCCGCCAATTCAAGATCATGAATCGGGTAACGAGTCTCGTGCGGCTTCAGCTGTCTAGAGGCGTATGCTATCACGTGCCCTCGCTGCATAAGAACGCATCCTAACCCTCTGTGAGATGCGTCACAGTATACAACGAACTCACCTGTACCTGCAGGAATCGTCAAGACAGGCGCACTAGTCAGCCTTTTCTTCAGCTCTACAAAACTGGCTTCACACTCTTCTGACCATACAAATGGCATATTCTTCTGTGTCAACTGGGTGATAGGCTTCGCTATACTGGAGAAATCTCGGATAAAACGACGATAATACCCGGCTAGACCCATGAAACTGCGTATCTCAGGCACAGAAGTCGGTCTCGGCCAACTGATAACAGCCTCAACTTTACTCGGATCTACCGCAATACCATCTCCAGATATAATATGCCCCAAGAAGACAACCTGTCGCAACCAGAATTCACACTTGGACAGTTTGGCATACAACTGCTCATTTCTCAAAGTCTTCAATACAATCCTCAGGTGATCTGCATGCTCAGTCAAACTTTTCGAATACACCAAAATGTCGTCAATAAACACAATCACAAAATCATCTAAATATTTCTGAAAGATGCGGTTCATCAAACTCATGAAAACCGTTGGTGCATTCGTCAAACCGAAAGGCATAACAATAAACTCGTAATGCCCATACCTGGTTCGGAATGCAGTCTTCGGAATATCAACTTCTCTAACTCGAAGCTGATGATACCTTGATCTCAAATCAATCTTCGATTATACTGAAGATCCCTGTAACTGATCAAACAGATCGTCGATGCGAGGCAAAGGATACTTGTTCTTCACTGTTGCCTTATTCAACTGCCTATAATCAATACACAGTCGCATCGAACCATCTTTCTTTCTAACGAAAAGCACCGGAGCACCCCAAGGTGATACACTGGGTCTGATATATCCCTTGGACAGAAGATCCTCCAACTGTGCTTTCAACTCTTTCAGCTCTATCGGTGCCATCCTATATGGAGCTCTCGAGATAGGAACACTGCCTGGCACAAGATCAATGCTGAAATCAACCTCTCGAACTGGAGGCAACCCTGGAATCTCATCAGGAAAAACATCTGCAAACTCGCAAACCACTGGCAAATCTGCCAATGCTGGGCTCGACTTCAGTAAATCTACTGAATATAAAAGAAAGCCCTCTGCTCCTCTCGGAAGCAGTCTACTCATAGTCAGAGCAGATACTAAGGGAATCTGAGATCTGGAACCCTTGCCGTAGAATTTCCACTCATCTGTCATATCGGGTCTGAATCTGACAATCTTGTGGAAACAATCTACCGTGGCCCTGTACTTTGTTAACATGTCTATACCAACTATACAGTCAAAATCAGCTAAACCAAGTACTACACAATCAAGATCGATCTCATGCCCCTCAAACTGAAGCATAGAGTGTCTAACAGTAGTCACAGATATCAAACCACTTCCCAACGGAGAAGTTATAGACACTACCGTAGACATCGACTCAACAGGCAATGAATGTCTCAATGCAAAATGTTCAGAGATGAATGTATGAGATGCACCTGTGTCAATCAATACATATGCAGGATAACCGCAAAGAAAACAGTTACCTGCAATGACGTCATCTGGCGCCTCCTGCGCCTGCTCCTCTGTCAGGGCAAAAACACGTGCCTGCTGTCGGGGAGGCTGACTCACAGTCTGACTACCTCCTGGTCTCTGCTGGGTCGGTGTAGAGGATGTCTGAAAGGAGTGTACAGAAGATGCCTGTCTCTCCATCTGTGGCGCTGGTGCTGATGATCCGGTGCTCTGGAATCGTTGTGCACCTCTCTGGGGACAAACTCTAGCGAAGTGTCCCTGTTGCCTACAGATGTTGCAGCGTCCCAGAACTCCTTGACACTGCTCCGTGGTATGTCGCCCTCCGCACGAACCACAGTATGCACCAATATAATCTGACCCCTGACCTCTCTGTCGAGATCCACTCGAACTCGATGAACTACTCCCAGATTTCTTAAACTGTTTGCCCTTAGCCTTCAGAAATTCCTTCTTGCCACTACCACTAGCTCCACTGTCAAAACGAGGAGGAGGTGGTGGAAACTGTACGGTCGTGGACTGTGGCGGTCTCTGCCCCTGAACACCGTAGGAAGCCCCTCGCTGCCTGATCAAGCCAGCCTCGGCTCCCTTCGCTCGGTTCAGTGCCTCTGAAAAAGTACTAGGCCGGCCCGTGTTCACCAGGGTAAAGACATCGGGATTCAATCCGTTGATGAACTGATCGGCCACTGCCTCGTCGTTCCCTGCCACATGAGGTGCAAATCGTAGCAATGCAGAAAATTTAGCCACATACTCCTCGATGTTCCACTGTCCCTGCTTCAGATTCGCAAATTCAGCTCCTTTATCTTTTCGGTAAGAGACGGGAAAGAAGCGCTGATAGAACTCATCCTTAAAGACTTTCCACGTAATGTCAATGCCTCGGTGCTCCAAGGCTCTCTTCGTAGTCAACCACCAGCTCTTGGCAACATCCTGCATCTGATGCCCTATCAGTTTCACACGTCGCTCATCAGTATATGCCAAAGACTCAAACAACATCTCGATATCATCAAGCCAGCTCTCGCACTCTACTGCACTCACTGTGCCCTTCAGGGTAGGCGGATGGAAAGACTGAAATCTCTTCAATAAGGTCTCCATCTGCGTAGCGGTGACATCCATCTGTGCACCTGATGTGCTACCCTGCTCTGGCTGTGGTATACGTCTAGGCGGCATAGATCTGATTATCAAACTGATTAGTACACAATCAATATCATCTGTCTCAGCCCTCCTCTGATCATAGACTCTGATCGAGAATCGGTTCTGATTCAGGCTTGAAATGTTGTAAATCAATTCAGATAATACAACACAACATATAATAGGGAAAGCAATAATCATGCTAGCATCTCAAAAGCAAGGAAGATGACTCGATCTACCCTACTGCTCTGATACCACCTGTTGTGGGGACCCGGGCTCTAACTCAATTCTTTTGGGATTTAGTTGGATCTTTGTTCGAAAATGTGGGTCAAAATTTTGCTTTTAACATTAATTTAAATGTATAACTAAAGCATATCATGTCTTGATATTAAATAAACAACATAATATACATACATGTCTGTTTGGTAAAATCATACGCTAATGTTCAAATACCAACTACAACATAAGTAGTACAAGTCAAAAGGAAAACACTAGGAATCTGCAACGCCCGTGATCTCCACGCTATCGTCAATCTCTCATCTAGCTCGAGACCCAGATCCTGCCCCACCTGTTGCCAAGCACACATACAGACACGACAACAGCCGGATAACTCCGGTGAGAACATATCCCAGTATAAAACATGGATGCATGCAATGTAAACATCATATACAAACGCATAGCATAAATCAAGTAACATGAATAAAATCTAAACATGTAGAAGAATACAATTCTGTATTCAACATTTAAATCTTGACTCGACTCATTTCTAATCTAGGGATCCCGGTGTGAATAAGACGGTCTGTTACCTACCCAACCACTCGGGGCAACGGTACGTCTTATTCCTATACTTCGGTCAACTCTGTATCGAGGGTCTACACATATAGCAAATCTGCTCCTATGCGTCGATACACCGAAACGTCTAGTTTTGGCAAGTCTGCCAATATCTCCTATCTCAGGACTCGAATCTAAATCAATAAACAAAACATTACATAATCAAATGTAATAACAATCTAGTAAGTGATTTAGGGAAACTCGTATCAAATCTGAATCGAGTTGTGCAATCCCGTGACCACATGAATTATACCTTTCTTGTCGCACTGTCTGTCAAGATCTCGAATCAAATGTCAAACCTGTCACTTCAAATCTGAAATGGCAATGTGTAGACACACCATATCAATCTCTAACTCAAAGAAACATATATGCAAATCAATAATAAATCTCGGTACAAATCGACGGCATAACAGCGTAATTCTCGGTACCGGTCAACTCAAAAACATCGTACTCAATCACAATCAACTCATAATCTCATCAACACCTCAATACATAAACTGAAATCTATACAATCTTAACATCATACATGCTGAAATTTCGAATAATAGCATACGGTGTCCGAAACTCAATCTGCCAACGAATATACGATGCCCTATATCTCAAGACCACATATTAAAACTCAAATCTGAATTCCCTCAACACATAAATATCGAAACATGTTGGAAATGAACAATACTTACATCATTTCGTAGCCAACGATGCAAGGATCACAAATCTTAACTCGGAATATAAATCGGATGGCTAAATCATTCAAACTCTCAAGTTAAAGATCAAAAGAATGAAAGCTCCTCCCTCTAAGCTCTCTCGGTTCTCTCATTCTGAAATAGAAGGAATGAAAGACACATATCATATATTGCATGCAAAAGGGACGAGTGTTATGTTTTCCAAGTGACACGCACTATCGCGGGTGCGGCAGCATAAGGGCGCGGGTGCGCTGTGCTCTCGGCAGCAATGCATTTTCCTAAATGTCGATCACCACGGGTGCGGCGCTTGCATTACCGCGGGTGCGATCTCACCACTGCG
Organism: Primulina eburnea; assembly: GCF_022965805.1. NCBI lineage: Eukaryota > Viridiplantae > Streptophyta > Magnoliopsida > Lamiales > Gesneriaceae > Primulina > Primulina eburnea. Next base: position 43,053,636 of record NC_133103.1, on the reverse strand, counting down.
GGTGCGGTCTTACACGCACCGCGGGTGCGGTGTTGCTTCGCACATTTCCCTTAATTTTCTGTCACCTACACCGCGGGTGCGGTAGTCTTAGCACCGCGGGGGCGGTGTGGCTTCGGCCATGCTTCAAAAATTCCACTCTAAATGTCATGCATTACCATAGCTTCGAGTCAACATCAATGACAACCAATAATTCTCGAGCCTTACAGCGGGTGCGCTCCTATCTCTACCGTGGTTGCGCTGAGCTCACGGCCTCCGAACCAAAATTCTGAAATCGACGACTGCAGGCGCGGTGCTGCAAGGACCGCGGGTGCGGTCTGGTCACGGCCAAGAACAATACTAATGCAACTAAAATCGATCCGAAACACTGAAAAAACACAACCAACACCAACTAACAACATCAACCACGCCACAAAACAATAATACCAACTATACTATAACCCATAAACACAACTCTAAACATCTAAATCACATAACCCAATAAACATACAAAATTTAAACCGTACCGTACACCAGGCTCGGCTATTACAAATTGTCATCCTCAAACGGATGGACAAACTGAAGTTGTAAATAGAACTTTGGGAACACTTTTGCGTGCTATTCTTAAATAGAGCTTGGATTGACATTTCTATGGACTTTATTTTGGGGTTGCCTAGGACTAAGAAGGGGAGGGATTCTATTTTTGTTGTTGTGGATAGATTCTCTAAGATGGCACATTTTATAGCTTGTCATAAAACCGATGATGCTTCCAAAATTGCGGATTTGTTCTTTAGAGAAGTCGTTAGTTTGCATGGCATGCCTAGGACTATTGTTTCTGGTCGCGATGTTAAATTCTAGAGTTACTTTTGGAAGACTTTATGGGCTAAACTTGGCACAAAATTTTTGTTTTCTACTACTTGTCATCCTCAAACGGATGGACAAACTGAAGTCGTCAATAGAACTTTGGGAACACTTTTGCGTGCTATTCTTAAAAAGAACTTGGATTGACATTTCTATGGACTTTATTTGGGGTTGCCTAGTACTAAGAAGGGGAGGGATTCTATTTTTGTTGTTGTGGATAGATTCTCTAAGATGGCACATTTTATAGCTTGTCATAAAACCGATGATGCTTCAAACATTGCGGATTTGTTCTTTAGAGAAGTCGTTAGGTTGCAAGGCATGGCTATGACTATTGTTTCTGATCGCGATGTTATATTCTTTAGTTACTTTTGGAATACTTTATGGGCTAAACTGGCACAAAATTGTTGTTTTCTACTACTTGTCATCCTCAAACGGATGGACAAACTGAAGTCGTCAATAGAACTTTGGGAACACTTTTGCGTGCTATTCTTAAAAAGAACTTGGATTGACGTTTCTATGGACTTTATTTTGGGGTTGCCTAGGACTAAGAAGGGGAGCGATTCTATTTTTGTTGTTGTGGATAGATTCTCTTGTGGGGACCCGGACGCTAATCAAGTTCTTAATCATTATTGGGACTAATTAATCAATTATAAAAGAGGGTCTAAATTTTTTTTTTTAAAATACAAAGCGGAAACGTAATGTAATTTACTCAAATTACATATTAAACATGAATATACAAATCTTGTGTTATCTACAAGAATTCAACTAGGTTCAACTACATATCAGTACTGAATCCTATGTTGCTTCGAAGCCCGGATCTCCACGCTATCTAATCTTCTCTCATCCTCTTCTTGACCCTGATCCAGCCCCACCTGTTGTCATGCACACTTACAAAACAAGACAACAGCCGGATAACTCCGGTGAGATATGAATATCCCAGTATAAACAATGTATACATGCAATCATATAAAAGCATATACGAAAGCATATAAGAATTATTCATAACATGTCCCAAATCAGAAACATAAATTCATATCAAACATTCAATAATCATGAATGGCATAAACAATGTAAATCAACATGTCATATCAGACTCAACTCAACCGACGCGTCGTCTCAGACTCGACTCAACTCTATCCTAGGGATCCCGATGTCTGAATAATAATAATTATACCGAACCTCAGTCGATAGGAATGAATCAATCCCTAACGGCATCGATATAATTCATATATCCAGTGTCTGGGCGAATCAGCCGCAGAATTGACGAATCAGTCAAGAATTAGGCGAATCAGCCAATAACCAGACGAATCAGCCTGTAATTTAAGCGAATCAGCTTAAGTTTAGACGAATCAGTCAATAACCAGACGAATCAGCCGGTGACTAGGCGAATCAGCCTATGACTCAACGACTCAGTAATCAATACATACAGTCAGTATCTAAGCAACTCAATCAATGACTAGCGAATCAGCAGTCATTACATGCAGTGGCTATAAATCAATAGACAACAATCATAAGTTTCATCAATTGCAAATGTCAATGCAATAAACGAAAGTATGTGATTTAGAGAGACTCGAGTTGTGCAATCCCAACTCAACATTAATTTATACCTTTCTTGTTGTCGCTCTGATACAATCGAAGTCTTGATTCAACGTCTGTCACTGTTCAATCTGGCAATGACAATATCAATATTCTGTATCAATATTCTAATCAATTCAAAACATCTCTGTTTTATCAAATTCTGACGGTACAACCGTACCATCTTACGATACTGATAATACTATATCCGTCTATATCAATTCCAATCATTTACAATCAACCACTGTACCAATCTGGTAACAATTCTAGTCAATTTCATTCTGAAATTCATAACAATTCCATATTCAGTCCGTTTCTTAATCTGACTTCGATTCTACGCTGTCTGACATGTCAAGAACAACATATATGACGTGTATTCAATTCTAACAACATCATATTTCCAAAACATGTCCAAACGTAATAAAACTTACGTCCCGTAGTAGACTGCATTGCTAGGAACACGGTGCCGTACTCGGATTCAAGTTTGGACGGACGGATCAAAATATAAAGGCGTAAGGATTTCTTCGAAAGTTTCTCTGAGCCCTTCCTCGATTTCCCTTCTTATTTGCTGAGGAAGGAGACGTGATATACATATATATATCAAGTTTGCATGTAGGAGAAACGTGGCGTTTTTCCACCAATTGCATTCGGTGCTCGAGCGGTGCAAATCTACCGCTCGAGCGTGGTAGGTTCTGTCCATGCTCTTCCGGAATACACCTTTGGCGCTCGGGCGGTCAAAAACTACCGCCCGGGCGCCAAGTCTTCTGCCCGAGACAATTTCTTGATGCACACTGGCGCTCGAGCGGTCACTTCCTACCGCTCGGGCGCAAGACTTTCTGTCCAATTCTTGTATAAGTCATATACTTGGCCCCGTTCGGTCTCGGCATTATGCATCTATAATCATATCAGTTCATCATTAATAAATCATCTCAGATTACGGTAACCAAATCCTTGGGCATTACATCTCTAGGATGGCATATTTTATAGCTTGTCATAAAACCGATGATGCTTCAAACATTTCGGATTTGTTCTTTAGAGAAGTCGCTAGGTTGCATGGCATGGACTATTGTTTCTGGTCGCGATGTTAAATTCTTGAATTACTTTTGGAAGACTTTATGGGCTAAATTTGGCACAAAATTTTTGTTTTCTACTACTTGTCATCCTCAAACGGATGGACAAACTGAACTTGTCAATAGAACTTTGGGAACACTTTTGCGTGCTATTCTTAAATAGAACTTGGATTGACATTTCTATGGACTTTATTTTGGGGTTGACTAGGACTAAGAAGGGGAGGGATTCTATTTTTGTTGTTGTGGATAGATTCTCTGAGATGGCACATATTATAGCTTGTCATAAAACCGATGATGCTTCAAACATTGCGGATTTGTTCTTTAGAGAAGTCGTTAGGTTGCATGGCATGCGTAGGACTATTGTTTCTGGTCGCGATGTTATATTCTTTAGTTACTTTTGGAAGACTTTATGGGCTAAACTTGACACAAAATTGTTGTTTTCTACTACTTGTCATCCTCAAACGGATGGACAAACTGAACTTGTCAATAGAACTTTGGGAACACTTTTGCGAGCTATTCTTAAATAGAACTTGGATTGACATTTCTATAGACTTTATTTTGGGGTTGACTAGGACTAAGAAGGGGAGGGATTCTATTTTTGTTGTTGTGGATAGATTCTCTGAGATGGCACATATTATAGCTTGTCATAAAACCGATGATGCTTCAAACATTGCGGATTTGTTCTTTAGAGAAGTCGTTAGGTTGCATGGCATGCGTAGGACTATTGTTTCTGGTCGCGATGTTATATTCTTTAGTTACTTTTGGAATACTTTATGGGCTAAACTTGGCACAAAATTGTTGTTTTCTACTACTTGTCATCCTCAAACGGATGGACAAACTGAACTTGTCAATAGAACTTTGGGAACACTTTTGCGTGCTATTCTTAAATAGAACTTGGATTGACATTTCTATGGACTTTATTTTGGGGTTGACTAGGACTAAGAAGGGGAGGGATTCTATTTTTGTTGTTGTGGATAGATTCTCTGAGATGGCACATATTATAGCTTGTCATAAAACCGATGATGCTTCAAACATTGCGGATTTGTTCTTTAGAGAAGTCGTTAGGTTGCATGGCATGCGTAGGACTATTGTTTCTGGTCGCGATGTTATATTCTTTAGTTACTTTTGGAATACTTTATGGGCTAAACTTGGCACAAAATTGTTGTTTTCAACTACTTGTCATCCTCAAACGGATGGACAAACTGAAGTCGTCAATAGAACTTTGGGAACACTTTTGCGTGATATTCTTAAAAAGAACTTGGATAGACATTTTGTAGTGACCCGTTCCAGAATCACCTACTAATCAAGAACTAAGCATGCGATTAACTTAATTAAAAACAATCAGAAATAAAGGCGGAAAACTGTCACCAAAAGATAGTTATACAACCCAATCGAAAATCCAGGACAACTCAACTAAAATGAAATATACGGTACAACCATATCGAATCAAAAAGATACCGAAGAACTAAACCAACCAGCTACTCAACGTCCTCCTCCTCCTCCTCCTGAGCTGTCCAACCTGAGGCCTGCCCCGTGGTAATGGGGTGTCCAAGATAAACAAAACCGAGGACATGAGCGATAAGAACGCCCAGTACAAAAGCATGAGTATACAAACCTATATGAAATGCACATGCTATGATATGATACCAGGGTAGTCAAGAAACAGGAGTAACAAAGGATCTCAATATGCTCAGTCTAGAGGCGCCAAGTGGATAGTGCCGCGCGGTACTCCTCTGGGTCACTGCATCCACTACAAGAAAAGACGTGGACCTAAAATGTCCCGGATCACCGAAGCCCTCCGGACCCGTCGGCCACTGTGTACTCTCGGTGTCCATGCGTCCACAACACAAGACAGGGCTGAGCGGCCCCACAAGATATAGCTTATCTCGAAAGAGATACAGCTCAACAGTAAAGGCTATCTCGAAGGAGATACGGCTCAACATGAAATGCAACATGCATCATACAGCGTGACATAATAGCATGCATCATATGACATATATCAATGCACCACATAATCATGCAACACATATAAGAATGTATACTCGACCAGGATATCTCGGATAGTACTTTCGTACCTCTATCACTGCAATCCTAATCCACTGGAAAACCAGACAAACAGGTCTATTCCAAGCCTATTCATCAAGTGAAAACCATCACTAAAACTTATCTACCAGACTTAACTAGATAATCCTGAAATAATAATCCAAACCTTCGTCCGTCGCTAGCCCGCTGATGCCGCTAGCTCCCAACTAGAGCACAGCTCCGCTACAAAGCCAGTAGCTCCCTGCTAGTGCCTGAACCTCGAGAAAGACTAGAAACCTCTCAGAAATGACTAAAACGCTCTGGAACGCTCTGAAATGGCGAGTAAGAAATGAAGCCTCGCGCCTCTATTTATAGCCAATGTTCGGACGATCCGATCCACTTCGGAAGCTCCGATCCGGTACACTCGGACGATCCGAACCCACTTCGGACGATCCGAACCTTGCATGCGTTCTACGTGTCCAGCCACCTGTCTCGGACGATCCGAACCCTTGCTCGGATGATCCGAATTCTGCATGTCTGCCACGGGTCCAGCCACCTGGCTCGGACGATCCGACATCTGGCTCGGACGATCCGAACCATGATCGGACGATCCGAACCCGGTTCGGTCCTTCCGATCTCACCGAAAATAATTAATCCAATAATTAACTCAAATTAGGAATCGGGATACTACACATTTCTATGGACTTTATTTTGGGGTTGCCTAGGACTAAGAAGGGGAGGGATTCTATTTTTGTTGTTGTGGATAGATATCTAAGATGGCACATTTTATAGCTTTTCATAAAACCAAAGATGCTTCAAACATTGCGGATTTGTTCTTTAGAGAAGTTGTTAGGTTGTATAGAATGCCTATGACTATTGTTTCTGATCGCGATGTTATATTCTTGAGTTACTTTTGGAAGACTTTACGGGCTAAACTTTGGCACAAAATTGTTGTTTTCTACTACTTGTCATCCTCAAACGGATGGACAAACTAAAGTCGTCAATAGAACTTTGAGAACACTTTTGCGTGCTATTCTTAAAAAGAACTTGGATTGACATTTCTATGGACTTTATTTTGGGGTTGCCTAGGAATAAGAAGGGGAGGGAATCTATTTTTGTTGTTGTGGATAGATTCTCTAAGATGGCACATTTTATAGCTTGTCATAAAACCGATGATGCTTCAAACATTGCGGATTTGTTCTTTAGAGAAGTCGTTAGGTTGCATGGCATGCCTATGACTATTGTTTCTGATCGCGATGTTATATTCTTTAGTTACTTTTGGAATACTTTATGGGCTAAACTTGGCACAAAATTATTGTTTTCTTCTACTTGTCATCCTCAAACGGATGGACAAACTGAAGTCGTCAATAGAACTTTGGGAACACTTTTGCGTGCTATTCTTAAAAATAACTTGGATTGACATTTCTATGGATTTTATTTTTGGATTGCCTAGGACTAAGAAGGGGAGAGATTCTATTTTTGTTGTTGTGGATAGATTTTCTAATTTGGCACATTTTCTAGCTTGTCATAAAACCGATGATGCTTCAAACATTGCGGATTTGTTCTTTAGAGAAGTCTCTAGGTTGCATGGCATGCCTAGGACTATTGTTTCTGGTCGTGATGTTAAATTCTTGAATTACTTTTGGAAGACTTTATGGGTTAAACTTGACACAAAATTGTTGTTTTCTACTACTTGTCATCCTCAAACGGATGGACAAACTGAAGTTGTCAATAGAACTATGGGAACACTTTTGCGTGCTATTCTTAAGAAGAACTTTGATTTACATTTCTATGGACTTTATTTTGGGGTTGCCTAGGACTAAGAAGGGGAGGAATTCTATTTTTGTTGTTGTTGATAGATTCTCTAAGATGGCACATTTTATAGCTTGTCATAAAACCGATGATGCTTCAAACATTGCGGATTTGTTCTTTAGAGAAGTCGTTAGGTTGCATGGCATTCCTAGGACTATTGTTTCTGGTCGCGATGTTAAATTCTTGAGTTTCTTTTGGAAGACTTTATGGGCTAAACTTGGCACAAAATTGTTGTTTTCTACTACTTGTCATCCTCAAACGAATGGACAAACTGAAGTTGTCAATTGAACTTTGGGAACACTTTTGCGTGCTATTTTTAAATAGAACTTGGATTGACATTTCTATGGACTTTATTTTGGGGTTGCCTAGGACTAAGAAGGGGAGGGATTCAATTTTTGTTGTTGTGGATAGATTCTCTAAGATGACACATTTTATAGCTTGTCATAAAACCGATGACGCTTCAAACATTGCGGATTTGTTGTAATAGCCGAACCCGGTGTACGGTACGGTTTAAGCTTTGCTTGTTATTTGGGTTATGTGATTAGATGTTTAGAGTTGTGTTTTGGGCCATAGTATTATTGGTTATTATTGTCTTGAGGTATTAGTTGTTGTTGGTTGTTCGTTTCAGAGTTTCGGATCGATTTTAGTTGGTTGAGTATTGATCATTGCCGTGACCAGAGTACACCCGTTCTCTTAGAGGAGTGCCCCCGCGGTGTACTATTCATGATTTTGGAGTTGGGAAGCCGTAGCAGGATTGCACCCGCGGTAGTGTAGGGACCGCACCCGCGGTGGTTGCAGCACCGCTCCCGCGGTGATGGTGTTCCAAAAAATGTTGGTTTGGTCGAAGGCATAGCGCACCCGCGGTGCTTGTGTGAGCGCACCCGTGGTCATGCATTATTGAGGTATGGGCGAGATATTTAGTAACTTTTTGGAGTGGTTGGCTTCATTTCCTCCTTTCCTTTTCCCTTCAAACTCGATTTTCTCTCTTCTAGCAAGGGTTTTCCTCCATTTCTTTCATTTCCTACCTTTGATTCTTGGTTCTAGTTCGACTTTCGAGTAGAGATCGAAGTTCTCCTTGGTGCTAGGAAGCTAAGGTAAGCTTTTGGTGCGATTCTTTTAAGGTTTTGAGTTAAGAGTTGACTTGGGTTTGTTGTTCTTGTGGATTTATGGATTATTTAGCTTGGATTCTTGGATATAGAGTTGATGTTGGTGTTATTTATGGATTATTGTTGTAGGTGGTATTCAAGAGCTTTGATTGAGGTGTTCTATTGGTTTGTAAGTGGAAATTCATCCCTTTTGCTCACATGATGTTATATGTATTGTGTTTTAAAGGTTTTAATATGATATTCCCTTCAATTGATTCATTGTTATGTATTGATTCCATTGCTATGTTTATTGGAGATAATTGATGTCTCAATTATTGTTCAAAGGGAATACAAGAGAAAAGATAGAGTTTCAAAGTGTTTTTAATGCCAAGAGAGAGTTTAAATGTTTTCTGGATTGATAAATACATAGTCAGAGATTGCATGCAATTAGTTGATCAACGACCACAGGCTTATATCCCTCAGAATTGTCGGTTTATATCGATAGGGATACGAGCACCCCAGAGCAGAGATACTATTGATATCAATCCCCAGAGTAAAGAGAAATACTATCTCATTTATATGCTATTGCTATTGTGACACCCTGACCCGTTACAATTAAAAATACAGCGGAATTTAAAATTTTCTTTAAAATATAGAAGGAGTTTCAAAATACATTTCATAAAAATGTTTACAAAACAAATACATGATCATTCAAATGATATACAAAATACAAAAGAATCGTTCTTATGATCATGTCCCAAAATGATACAAAATAATCTTCCTTCCAACGGTGCATGCATATGACCCCTATCCACAGTCAACGTCCAGGGTCACCACTCTGATCTGCATCACATGAATAAACTGGAATGAGAATAAATCTCAGCAAGTGGAACTCTAACATAGCAATGATACATAGTATACTCTGTAAATCATGACTTTGAAATCATAAATACCATCAACTCTGAAACATGAATACTGTAGCAATAACTGTAGCAATAGCATATCAATAGGATAACAATACGATGGTATTTCTCTTTTCTCTGGTTGGATTGATATCAATAGTATCTATGACTGTGGGTGCAAATATCCCATCGATATAAATCGATAACTGTGAGGGATAAAAGCCTATGGGCGTTGATCAACTAATTGCATGCAATGCTCTGACTATGATTCAATCAATCCAATAAAACATTTGAACTCTGAATAACATTTAAAGCCGTCGTTTCGCAATCTCTATCTTTTCTCTTGTATTCCCTTTATAACAATAGTGAGACATACAATGCCTCCAATAGATAATCAATGAAATCAATACATAACAATGGATCAATAGAAGGGAATAACACTTTGAAACCTTTAAAACACAATACATATAATATCATGTGAGCAAAGGGATGAAATTCCACTTACAAACCAATAGAACACCTTCAAACTAACTCTTGGTACACCACCTACAACAATAATCCATAAACAACACCAATATTAACTCTAAATCCACAAATACAAGTCAAATATTCCATTAAACCAACAATAACAACACCTTATAACAACTCATTCCCAAAACCATGATAGAATCGCACCAAAAACTTACCTAAGCTTCCTTATACCACGGAGAACGTCGATATCTAGTCGAAAAAATCCAAACAAAGCCAATAATCAAAGGTAGGAAGCAATTGAAAATGGAGAAAACCCTTGCCCTAGAGAGGAAATCTCGAAAAGAAGATAAGAGATAAGGTATGGAATGGCCAACAACTCCCAAAAAGCAACTAAATATCTCGCCCATACTTACATCGCGGGTGCGGTCACACAAGCACCGCGGGTGCGCTAAGCTCACGGCAATCCAACAAAATTCCATGCACGAACACCGCGGGTGCGGTGCTACAATTACCGCGGGTGCGGTGCACACCGCGGGTGCGGTCCTTGCACTGCCGCGGGTGCGCTCATGCCACGGCCTTCAAATTCTAAAATGATGAATAGTACACCACGGGGGCACTCCTCTAAGAGCGCGGGTGCACTCTTGCTACGGCAATGAACAGTAATAAGGCCACAAAAATAGATCCGAAACGCTGAAACGAACAATCAACACCAACTAATACCTCAATAAAACAATAACCAATAATACTATGGCCCAAAACACAACTCTAAACATCTAATCATAAAACCCAAATAACAAGTAAAGCTTAAACCGTACCGTATACCGGGTTCGGCTATTACAGCTATTCATGTTCAGAGTTTACGATTCAGAGTTGATGGTATTTTTGATTTCAAAGCTATGTTTTACAGAGTTTATTGTCATTGCTATGTAAGAGTTCCACTTGCTGAGATTTATTCTCATTTCAGTTATTTCATGTGATGCAGATCAAAGTGGCGGCCCGGGACGTTGACTGTGGACAGGGGGTCATATGCATACACCGTTGGAAGGAAGATTTTGGCATGATCATAGGAATGATGTTTTGTATTTTGTTATGTCATTCAAATGATCATGTATTGTTATTTTGTAAAGATGTTTAAAGAAATGTATTTTGAAACTCCTTCCGTATTTTAAAGCAAATTTTAATTTCCGCTGTGTATTTTATTTAAAGAGGTCAGAGGTGTCACATTAAGTGGTATCAGAGCGGTGTTCTTCGGACCAATGCATATGACTTCGTCTACTTTCAACTGCTCGGGTATGTTTTCTTGCATCTATCCATTGTTATATATTGATATGTCTTTTGTGAGCCCATTGTAGAGTAGAGGATGCACCAGCAGTAGAGGGTGAGGATAGTTCTTCCTCGAGAGTTGTCGATGAGTTCGGCAAGTTATTGAAAGAGCAGGCCAAGGTCCATAGTGAGCAGATCCCGCAGTTGCTCCGATTGCAAGGAGCAGGTCAGGGCAGAGGCCAAGCAAGAGGGCAAGTTGCTCAGGCTGTTGGCACTGATGCCATATTTTCTGCTTTTAAGAGGATGGATCCGCCGGAATTTTCAGGGAGCACCGATCCTTTAGTTGCAGTCGAGTGGGTCAAGGCTTTAGAGGCGATCTTCGATCATCTCCACTACGAGGACAAAGACCGTATCAGCTGTGTTGTATTCATGTTGGTTAAAGCTGCTCGCATATGGTGGAATGCGACCAAGGTTGGAGTTGATGTCTCGACATTGAAGTGGTCAGAGTTTATAGAGTTGTTCTATGACAAGTATTTCCCCGACGCACTTCGAGCGAGGAAGGTTTCGGAGTTCTTGGAGCTTCGACAGGGGAGCTTGAATGTGGATGAGTATATTCTGAAGTTTGAAGAGGGTTGCTTGTTTGCTTCGTACATTGCTTCCAATGACAAAGACAAAGGTGCTCATTTCATTCGAGGCCTTAGAGCTGAGATTCGTCGAGATGTCAATATGTCCAAGGCTGTGACTTTCAAGGAGATCGTGTCCAAGGCTTTGTTGGCCGAGCAGGACGAGAAGGACATCGCCAGGGAGAGGCAGGCGAGACATCAGGCGATTGCTCAGAGGGGCCAGAGTTCGAGTCAGCGTGGTAGAGATCGGTTCAAGGGGAAGGGCAAGATGGATTCGAGTCCTAGACCACCGAAAGTTCCAGTTGCTCCATCTGATCCCGAGAAGCCTTTATGTCCCAAGTGTGGGAGACATCATAGGGGAGAGTGCAGATTTGGCACTCATTCTTGTTATCGTTGTGGCACGGCAGGCCACATTGCCCGAGATTGTCCAAGAGGAGCTAGCCAAGAGAAGGTTCAGGGTCGCATCTTTGCGATGACCAAGGAAGATGACAGCATTAAGGGAGGTACGCTCGCCAGTGCAGGTACTTCGCTGGTCCTTCCTTTTATTTCATGTCTTGAGGCTGAGAGATTGCTGTGTATAGGTTGTGATGGGTTTCTGGCTTCTATTGTGGATGTGGATGATATTGTGAAGTTGAATATTGATGATATCGATGTGGTGAGGGAGTTTGCTAATGTGTTTGAGGATGATGTGCCGGGTTTGCCGCCGGACAGAGACGTTGAGTTTGTGATTGATCTAGCTCCAGGTACGGTTCCTATTTCTAAGGGTCCGTACCGAATGGCCCCTACCGAGATGAAGGAGTTGAAGACGCAGTTGCAGGATCTTTTGGATAAAGGTTTTATTCGTCCGAGTTCTTCGCCTTGGGGATGTAAGGCTCGAGAATTACCAGTATTATTGATGTTAGATTTGTATAGATAAGAATGCATGAATTATGAGATTTTGAGCAGCAGGCCCGAAGCCACACCGCACCTGCGGTACAGGAAGGACCGCACCCGCGGTGCATTGATAGAAAATTTGTGAATTTGTGCGAAGCAACACCGCACCCGCGGTGCTAACAGGACCGCACCCGCGGTGGTGAGACCGCACCCGCGGTCATGCAGGGACCGCACCCGCGGTTTCGGAATTTTGGAAAATGGACGGACTGCCGAAAGCATAGCGCACCCGCGCTCTTGAGCTGCCGCACCCGCGGTGCTGCATGCAACATGCCACCTTCGTTTCTTGGCTTGACACATGGCATATATATATATATAGGAAGCTGCTGAATCATGTATTTCTCATTTTCCAGAGTCAAAACCGAGAGAAGCCATTATTCTTCAAGTTTCTTCAAGCTTCAAGGCAAGATTGTGCAAAATCTAACCAACCGATTTTAGATTCGACTTCGGTTTTGAACTCCTCTTATCATTTGCTATTCAAGGATGTATGTTTTATTACATTTCAGCATGTCTCGAAATATATGTGTTGGGGAAATTTAGATTTGAGTTAGAATATGTGTTCTTGATATGTTGTGCATGATTTATTCGTTACCGGATCGAAATTTGGAGACCATATGCTATTGTTTCGATTTCAGCATGTGTTATGGGAAGATTATGCAGATTTCAGTGTATGTATTGTTGTGTTGATGATATTGGGAGTTGATTTGGAATTAGCATGTTATTATTGAGTTATCGGTATCACGAGACTACGCCGTTATGCCGTTCAACTGTATTGAAATCAAGTATTGTTTGTATACTAGTTGGTTGTGTTCTATATTGATAGAAGGTGCATCTATATTGCCATTTCAGATTTGAAGTGACAGGTTTGACATTTGATTCGAGATCTCGACAAACAGTGCGACAAGAAAGGTATAATTCATGTGGTCACGGGATTGCACAACTCGATTCAGATTTGGTACGAGTTTCCCTAAATCACATACTAGATTGTTATTACATTTGATTATGTAATGTTTTGGTTATTGATATAGATTCGAGTCCTGAGATAGGAGATATTGGCAGACTTGCCAAAACTAGACGTTTCGGTGTATCGACGCATAGGAGCAGATTTGCTATATGTGTAGACCCTCGATACAGAGTTGACCGAAGTCTAGGAATAAGACGTACCGTTGCCCCGAGTGGTTGGGTAGGTAACAGACCGTCTTATTCACACCGGGATCCCTAGATTAGAAATGAGTCGAGTCAAAATTTAAATGTTGAATACAGATTTATATTCTTCTACATGTTTAGATTTTATTCATGTTACTTGATATATTCTATGCTTTTGTACATGATTAGGACATTGCATGCATCCATGTTTTATACTGGGATATGTTCTCACCGGAGTTATCCGGCTGTTGTCGTGTCTGTATGTGTGCATGGCAACAGGTGGGGCAGGATCTGGGTCTCGAGCTAGATGAGAGATTGACGATAGCGTGGAGATCACGGACGTTGAAGATTTCTAGTGTTTTCCTTTTGACTTGTACTACTTATGTTGTAGTTGGGATTTGAACACTAGCGTATGATTTTACCAAACAGACATGTATGTATATTATGTTGTTTATTTAATATCAAGACATGATATGCTTTAGTTATACATTTAAATTAATGTTAAAAGCAAAATTTTGACCCAAATTTTCGAACAAAGCTCCAATTAAATCCAAAGGAATTGAGTTAGAGCCCGGGTCCCCACAACAGGTGGTATCAGAGCAGTAGGTTCTGTAGACTGAGATAGAATAGAATGAGCGGGGTAGATCGAGTCATCTTCCTTGCTTTTGAGATGCTAGCATGATTATTGCTTTCCCTATTATATTTGTGTTGTATTATCTGAATTGATTTACAGCATTTCAAGCCTGAATCAGAACCGATTCTCGATCAGAGGAGGGCTGAGACATATGAAATTAATTGTGTACTAATCAGTGTGATAATCAGATTTATGCCGCCTAGACGTATACCACAGCCAGAGCAGGGTAGCACATCCGGTGCACAGATGGATGTCACCGCTACGCCGATGGAGACCTTATTGAAGAGATTTCAGTCTTTCCATCCGCCTACCCTGAAGGGCACAGAGAGTGCAGTAGAGTGCGAGAGCTGGCTTGATGATATCGAGATGTTGTTTGAGTCTTTAGCATATACTGATGAGCGACGTGTGAAACTGATAGGGCATCAGATGCAGGAGGTTGCCAAGAGCTGGTGGTTGACTACGAAGAGAGCCTTGGAGCACCGAGGCATTGACATTACGTGGAAAGTCTTCAAGGATGAGTTCTATCAGCGCTTCTTCCCCGTCTCCTACCGAAAAGATAAAGGAGCTGAATTTGCGAATCTGAGGCAGGGACAGTGGAACATCGAGGAGTATGTGGCTAAATTTTCTGCATTGCTACGATTTGCACCTCATGTGGCAGGGAACGACGAGGCAGTGGCCGATCAGTTCATCAACGGATTGAATCCCGATGTCTTTACCCTGGTGAACACGGGCCGGCCTAGTACTTTTTCAGAGGCACTGAACCGAGCGAAGGGAGCCGAGGCTGGCTTGATCAGGCAGCGAGGGGCTTCCTACGGTGTTCAGGGGCAGAGACCGCCCCAGCCTACTACCGTACAGTTTCCACCACCTCCTCCTCGTTTTGACAGCGGAGCTAGTGGTAGTGGCAAGAAGGAGTTTCTGAAGGCTAAAGGCAAACAGTTTAAGAAATCTGGGAGTAGTTCATCGAGTTCGAGTGGATCTCGACAGAGAGGTCAGGGGTCAGATTATAGTGGCGCATACTGTGGTTCGTGCGGAGGGCGACATGCGACGGAGCAGTGTCAAGGAGTTATGGGACGCTGCAACATCTGTAGGCAACAGGGACACTTCGCTAGAGTTTGTCCCCAGAGAGGTGCACAACGATTCCAGAGCACCGGATCATCAGCACCAGCGCCACAGATGGAGAGACAGGCATCTTCTGTACACTCCTTTCAGACACCCTCTACACCGACCCAGCAGAGACCAGGAGGTAGTCATACTGTGAGTCAGCCTCCCCGACAGCAGGCACGTGTCTTTGCCCTGACAGAGGAGCAGGCGCAGGAGGCGCCAGATGATGTCATTGCAGGTAGCTGTTTTCTTTGCGGTTATCCTGCATATGTGTTGATAGACACAGGTGCATCTCATACATTTATATCTGAACATTTTGCATTGAGACATTCATTGCCTGTTGAGTCGATGTCTACGGTAGTGTCTATAGCTTCTCCGTTGGGAAGTGGTTTGATACATTGCAGGTAGCTGTTTTCTTTGCGGTTATCCTGCATATGTGTTGATAGACACAGGTGCATCTCATACATTTATATCTGAACATTTTGCATTGAGACATTCATTGCCTGTTGAGTCGATGTCTACGGTAGTGTCTATAGCTTCTCCGTTGGGAAGTGGTTTGATATCTGTGACTACTGTTAGACACTGTATGCTTCAGTTTGAGGGGCATGAGATTGATCTTGATTGTGTAGTACTTGGTTTAGCTAATTTTGACTGTATAGTTGGCATAGAAATTTTGACCAAGTACAGGGCCACTGTAGATTGTTTCCACAAGATTGTCAGATTCAGACCCGACATGACAGATGAGTGGAAATTCTACGGCAAGGGTTCCAGATCTCGGATTTCCTTAGTATCTGCTCTGACTATGAGTAGATTGCTTCAGAGAAGAGCAGAGGGCTTTCTCGTACATTCAGTAGATCTACTGAAGTCGAGCCCAGCATTGGCAGATTTGCCAGTGGTTTGCGAGTTTGCAGATGTTTTTCCTGACAAAATTCCAGGGTTGCCTCCAGTTCGAGAGGTTGATTTCAGCATTGATCTTGTGCCAGGCAGTGTTCCTATCTCGAGAGCTCCATATAGGATGGCACCGATAGAGCTGAAAGAGTTGAAAGCACAGTTCGAGGATCTTCTGTCCAAGGGATATATCAGACCCAGTGTATCACCTTGGGGTGCTCCGGTGCTTTTCGTTAGAAAGAAAGATGGTTCGATGCGACTGTGTATTGATTATAGGCAGCTGAATAAGGCAACAGTGAAGAACAAGTATCCTTTGCCTCGCATCGACGATCTGTTTGATCAGTTACAGGGATCTTCGGTATACTCGAAGATTGATTTGAGATCAGGGTATCATCAGCTCCGAGTTAGAGACATTGATATTCCGAAGACTGCATTCCGAACCAGGTATGGGCATTACGAGTTTATTGTTATGCCTTTCGGTTTGACGAATGCACCAGCGGTTTTCATGAGTTTGATGAACCGTATTTTTCAGAGCTATTTAGATGAGTTTGTTATTGTTTTCATTAATGATATTTTGGTGTATTCGAAGAGTTTGACTGAGCATGCAGATCATCTGAGGATCGTATTGAAGACTTTAAGAAAAGAGCAGTTGTATGCCAAACTGTCCAAGTGTGAATTCTGGTTGCGACAGGTTGTCTTCTTGGGGCATATTATATCTGGAGAGGGTATTGCGGTAGATCCGAGTAAAGTTGAGGCTGTGATCAGTTGGCCGAGACCGACTTCTGTGCCTGAGATACGCAGTTTCATGGGTCTAGCCGGGTATTATCGACGTTTTATCCGAGATTTCTCCAGTATAGCGAAGCCTATTACCCAGTTGACACAGAAGAATATGCCATTTGTGTGGTCCGAAGATTGTGAAGCCAGTTTTGTAGAGCTGAAGAAGAGGCTGACTAGTGCGCCTGTCTTGACGATTCCTTCAGGTACAGGTGAGTTCGTTGTATATTGTGATGCATCTCACAGAGGGCTTGGATGTGTTCTTATGCAGCGAGGGCACGTGATAGCGTACGCCTCTAGACAGCTGAAGCCGCACGAAACCCGTTATCCGATTCATGATCTTGAATTGGCGGCGATTGTATTTGCACTCAAGATCTGGCGTCATTATCTGTATGGCGAGAAATTTGAGATCTATTCCGATCATAAGAGCTTGAAGTATCTCTTTTCTCAGTCAGAGTTGAACATGAGGCAGCGACGATGGCTTGATCTGCTGAAAGATTTTGATTGCGAGATCAAGTACCATCCAGGAAAGTCGAATGCAGCAGCAGACGCCTTGAGTCGAAAGGTATGTGCTCTTTCCTTGTCGACGGTAGGTGTATCAAATTTCGTAAAAGATTGTTGCTTGTCTGGATTGACATTTGATACAGAGAGTAGACCGCTGCGACTTGCTGCGATTCAGATTGAGCCAGATCTGATTTCGAGGATCAAAGAAGCACAGAGAACTGATCCGAGCGTGCAGAGATCGATTGATATGGTCAGAGCTGGTCATATATCAGAGTATCAGGTTAGAGATTCTGTTCTTTATGTGAATAACCGCTTAGTAGTGCCAGAGATTTCAGATTTGAGACGACAGATCATGTCGGAGGCACACTGTAGTCGATTCAGCATTCATCCTGGTGGCAGGAAGATGTATAATGATTTGAAGACACAATTCTGGTGGAAGCAGATGAAGACAGACATTGCAGAATTTGTGTCTAAGTGCCTGAATTGCCAGCAGGTGAAGGCAGAGAGGAAGAAGCCCGGAGGTTTACTTCAGAGTTTGTCTGTTCCTGAATGGAAATGGGACCACATTTCCATGGACTTCGTGACGAAGTTACCTCGATCTTCGCGGGGCTGTGACGCGATTTGGGTTGTGATAGACAGACTGACCAAATCAGCGTGCTTTATTCCGTACAGAATGACCTATCGACACGATCAGATGGCAGAGTTGTATGTCAGAGAGGTCGTCAGATTACACGGTGTGCCGAAGTCGATCGTATCAGATCGGGATCCACGATTCACTTCTCACTTTTGGCACAGCCTGCAGCAGGCTTTGGGTACGACTTTACACCTGAGCACTGCTTATCATCCTCAGACAGACGGACAGTCAGAGCGGACTATTCAGACTTTAGAGGATATGCTGAGAGCTGTAGTACTAGATTTTGGTACTAGTTGGCAAGATTCATTGCCGTTGTGTGAGTTTTCATACAACAACAGCTATCAGACTAGCATTGAGATGGCACCATTCGAAGCTTTATACGGAAAGAAGTGCAGATCTCCGTTGTACTGGGATGATATCTCCGAGGTACCAGAGTTGGGACCTGATATGATTCGTGAGATGACCAAGAAAGTGAAGATCATTCAGAAGAGAATGAAGACGGCACAAGATAGGCAAGTGAAGTATGCCAATATCAGACGCAGACCGTTAGTGTTTGATCAGGGAGACAGAGTATTTCTGAAGATTTCACCTTTCAGAGGCGTTGTCAGATTTGGCAAGCGTGGGAAGTTGTCTCCTAGATACGTCGGTCCGTACGAGATCCTTGAGAAGATTGGCGATCGAGCTTACAGACTTGCTCTTCCTCCTTCACTGTCCGGTATACATGATGTTTTTCATGTATCGATGTTGCGCAAATACATGCCGGATGATTCTCATGTCATTCAACCTGACGAAGCCGAGCAAGATCAGACTCTGAGCTATGTTGAAAGACTGATACAGATTCTTGATCGGAAGGAGAAACAGCTTAGAACCAAGATCATTCCGCTTGTGAAGGTTCAATGGAGTCGTCATGGCATCGAGGAAGCAACTTGGGAGACAGAGTCTGAGATGAGACAGAGGCATCCCGAGCTATTCAGTTGATGTAAGTATTCTGTTAGTTGATTTTACTGCTTTTGTATACACTTGTATGATTATATGCTTGCGAGTTCGAGGACGAACTCCTGTCTAAGAGGGGGAGAAATGTAAGGCTCGAGAATTACCAGTATTATTGATGTTAGATTTGTATAGATAAGAATACATGAATTATGAGATTTTGAGCAGCAGGGCCGAAGCCACACCGCACCCACGGTACAGGAAGGACCGCACCCACGGTGCATTGATAGAAAATTTGTGAATTTGTGCGAAGCAACACCGCACCCGCGGTGCTAACAGGACCGCACCCGCGGTGGTGAGACCGCACCCACGGTCATGCAAGGACCGCACCCGCGGTCTCGGAATTTTGGAAAATGGACGGACTGCCGAAAGCATAGCGCACCCGCGCTCTTGAGCTGCCGCACCCGCGGTGCTGCATGCAACATGCCACCTTCGTTTCTTGGCTTGACACATGGCATATATATATATATAGGAAGCTGCTGAATCATGTATTTCTCATTTTCCAGAGTCAGAACCGAGAGAAGCCATTATTCTTCAAGTTTCTTCAAGCTTCAAGGCAAGATTGTGCAAAATCTAACCAACCGATTTTAGATTCGACTTCGGTTTTGAACTCCTCTTATCATTTGCTATTCAAGGATGTAAGTTTTATTACATTTCAGCATGTCTCGAAATATATGTGTTGGGGAAATTCAGATTTGAGTTAGAATATGTGTTCTTGATATGTTGAGCATGATTTATTCGTTACCGGATCGAAATTTGGAGACCATATGCTATTGTTTCGATTTCAGCATGTCTTATGGGAAGATTATGCAGATTTCAGTGTATGTATTGTTGTGTTGATGATATTGGGAGTTTATTTGGAATTAGCATGTTATTATTGAGTTATCGGTATCACGAGACTACGCCGTTATGCCGTTCAACTGTATTGAAATCAAGTATTGTTTGTATATGAGTTGGTTGTGTTGTATATTGATAGAAGGTGCATCTATATTGCCATTTCAGATTTGAAGTGACAGGTTTGACATTTGATTCGAGATCTCGACAGACAGTGCGACAAGAAAGGTATAATTCATGTGGTCACGTGATTGCACAACTCGATTCAGATTTGATACGAGTTTCCCTAAATCACATACTAGATTGTTATTACATTTGATTATATAATGTTTTGGTTATTGATTTAGATTCGAGTCCTGAGATAGGAGATATTGGCAGACTTGCCAAAACTAGACGTTTCGGTGTATCGACGCATAGGAGCAGATTTGCTATATGTGTAGACCCTCGATACAGAGTTGACCGAAGTCTAGGAATAAGACGTACCGTTGCCCCGAGTGGTTGGGTAGGTAACAGACCGTCTTATTCACACCGGGATCCCTAGATTAGAAATGAGTCGAGTCAAAATTTCAATGTTGAATACAGATTTATATTCTTCTACATGTTTAGATTTTATTCATGTTACTTGATATATTCTATGCTTTTGTACATGATTATGACATTGCATGCATCCATGTTTTATACTGGGATATGTTCTCACCGGAGTTATCCGGCTGTTGTCATGTCTGTATGTGTGCATGGCAACAGGTGGGGCAGGATCTGGGTCTCGAGCTAGATGAGAGATTGACGATAGCGTGGAGATCACGGGCGTTGAAGATTTCTAGTGTTTTCCTTTTGACTTGTACTACTTATGTTGTAGTTGGGATTTGAACACTAGCGTATGATTTTACCAAACAGACATGTATGTATATTATGTTGTTTATTTAATATCAAGACATGATATGCTTTAGTTATACATTTAAATTAATGTTAAAAGCAAAATTTTGACCCACATTTTCGAACAAAGCTCCAATTAAATCCCAAAGGAATTGAGTTAGAGCCCGGGTCCCCACAGGGGAGCTCCGGTTCTATTTGTCAAGAAGAAAGATGGGTCGTTGCGGCTGTGTATCGACTACCGAGAGCTTAACAAAGTGACTGTCAAGAATAAGTATCCGTTGCCACGGATTGATGATTTGTTTGACCAATTGCATGGAGCTACTGTCTTTTCGAAGATTGATCTTCGGTCTGGCTACTATCAGTTGAAGGTTAGGGAGTCCGATATCCCTAAGACGGCGTTCAGGACCAGGTATGGTCACTATGAGTTTCTTGTGATGTCTTTTGGTCTGACCAATGCCCCTTCAGTTTTCATGGACTTGATGAACCGTGTGTTCAAGCCTTATTTGGATAGCTTCGTCATTGTCTTCATCGATGATATCCTGATCTATTCTAAGACCAGAGAGCTTCATTCAGAGCATCTCAGAGTTGTTCTTCAGTTGTTGAGAGAGAGGAGGCTGTTTGCTAAGTTGAAGAAGTGTGAGTTTTGGTTGGATCAGATTTCTTTTCTAGGCCATGTTGTTTCGAAAGATGGCATAGCTGTTGATCCAGTGAAGATAGAGGCAGTTCAGAAGTGGACTACTCCTACTTCTGTTTCTGAGGTACGCAGTTTCCTTGGTTTGGCGGGTTATTATCGTCGTTTCATTTCAGATTTCTCCAAGATTGCCCTGCCATTGTCCAAATTGACGAGGAAGACTGTGAAGTTCGAGTGGTCCATTGATTGCCAGAGTGGATTTCAAGAGTTGAAGGATAGATTGACGACAGCTCATGTCTTTCTTTGCCCAGTGGTTCGGAGGATTTTGTTGTCTATACCGATGCATCGAAGAAAGGCCTTGGTGCAGTGCTAATACAGCGAGGTAAGGTCATTGCATATGCTTCTCGCCAGTTGAAGGATTACAAGAGGAATTATCCGACGCATGATTTAGAGCTGGCAGCTGTGGTTTTCGCCCTGAAAATTTGGAGACGTTATTTGTATGGCGAAAAGTGTGAGATCTTCACAGACCACAAGAGTTTGAAGTATTTGTTTTCTCAGTGAGAGCTCAATATGCGGCAGAGGAGGTGGTTAGAGCTTGTCAAAGATTATGATGTGACTATCAGTTATCACCCAGGGAAGGCGAACGTTGTGGCTGATGCTTTGAGCCGTAAGTCGAGTTCTACCTTGAGTTCTTTGATTCAGAGGCCATTGTTGATGGATTTGCAGAGAGAGGAGATTTCTTTGGTAGTTCCGGGGACCATTGCTCACCTTTCAGCGTTGGTCATTCGGGCTACATTGACGGACAGGATCCGTAGAGAGCAGACTGTTGATGTTCAGTTGACAGAGATGAGAGCTAGAGCAGAGGAGAGAGGTAACTCAGAGTTTGGGCTGAATGGAGAGGGTTTGGTGACTTTCAGAGGCCGTATTTGTGTTCCTATTGGCGATGATATTCGACGAGACATTCTGACAGAGGCTCATACCGCGCCATATTCGATACATCCAGGCAGCACCAAGATGTATCAGGATCTTCGTAGACTCTACTGGTGGCCAGGTATGAAGAAAGATATTGCCATGTTCATTTCTCAGTGCCTTACTTGTCAGCAGGTGAAGATCGAGCATCAGAGACCTGCTGGGACATTGCTATCATTGCCGATTCCTCAGTGGAAGTGGGAGCATATTACGATAGATTTCGTGACTGGTCTTCCCAGAGTGCAGAGAGGTTTCAATTCCATTTGGGTTATCGTTGATCGATTGACCAAGTCAGCGCACTATCTTCCAGTCAAGACGACGTATTCCATGAACCAGTATGCTGAGGACTATATTGCAGAGATTGTTAGACTTCATGGTGTTCCAGTGTCGATCGTGTCTGATCGTGACCCCAGGTTTACTTCAGAGTTTTGGAAGAGTTTGCACAGAGCTATGGGTTCGCGGTTAGCGTTTAGTACATCTTATCACCCTCAGAGCGACGGTCAGTCAGAGAGAGTCATTCAGATTCTTGAGGATATGCTCAGAGCTTGTACTATTGATTATCCAGGTAGCTGGGATTCTAAGTTGCCTTTGGTTGAGTTCACGTATAATAACAGTTACCAGGTGACGATTGGCATGGCACCGTCTGAGGCACTTTATGGCAGGAAGTGCAGATCGCCCTTGTATTGGGATGAGATTGGCGAGAGGAAGATGTTAGGACCAGAGTTGGTCCAGCAGACTGCTGATGTTGTTGCTGTGATCCGAGAGAGGATGAAGACAGCGCAGTCGAGACAGAAGAGCTATGCAGATGTTCGTCGTAGGCCATTTCAGTTCGAGGTTGGCAATCATGTGTTTCTGAAGATAGCACCTCTCAAGGGTGTGATGAGGTTTGGCAAGAAGGGTAAGCTGAGTCCGAGGTTTATTGGTCCATTTGAGATTTTGGACAGAGTTGGTGATCGAGCCTACAGGTTAGCCTTACCGCCAGATCTTGACAGAGTTCACAATGTTTTTCATGTTTCGATGCTCAGGAAGTATATTGCGAATCCTTCCCATGCTCTTCACCACGAGCCATTGGACTTGACGCCGAATTTGACTTACCAAGAGATTCCGATTCAGATTCTGGATCGCGGAGTTAGAGTTTTGAGGAACAAAGAGATCGGCATTGTTAAAGTCCTTTTGAGGAACCATTTGATCGAAGAGGCTACGTGGGAACCAGAGGATGAGATGAGAGAGAAGTATCCTGAGTTGTTCGTTCTGTGACGTCAATTTCGCGGACGAAATTCCTCTAAGGAGGGGAGATTGTAATAGCCAAACCCGGTGTACGGTACGGTTTAAGCTTTTCTTGTTATTTGGGTTATGTGATTAGATGTTTAGAGTTGTGTTTTGGGCCATAGTATTATTGGTTATTATTGGCTTGAGGTATTAGTTGTTGTTGGTTTTTCGTTTTAGAGTTTCGAATCGATTTTAGTTGGTTGAGTATTGATCATTGCCGTGACCAGAGTGCACCCGCGCTCTTAGAGGAGTGCCCCCGCGGTGTACTATTCATGATTTTGGAGTTGGGAAGCCATAGCAGGACCGCACCCGCGGTAGTGTAGGGACCGCACCCGCGGTGATGACCGCACCCGCGGTGGTTGCAGCGCCGCACCCGCGTTGATGGTGTTCCATGAAATGTTGGTTTGGTCGAAGGCATAGCGCACCCGCGGTCATGCATTATTGAGGTATGGGCGAGATATTTAGTAACTTTTTGCAGTGGTTGGCTTCATTTCCTCCTTTCCTTTTCCCTTCAAACTCGATTTTCTCTCTTCTAACAAGGGTTTTCCTCCATTTCTTTCATTTCCTACCTTTGATTCTTGGTTCTTGTTCGACTTTCGAGTAGAGATCAAAGTTCTCTTTGGTGCTAGGAAGCTAAGGTAAGCTTTTGGTGCGATTCTTTTAAGGTTTTGAGTTAAGAGTTGACTTGGGTTTGTTGTTCTTGTGGATTTATGGATTATTTAGCTTGGATTCTTGGATATAGAGTTGATGTTGGTATTATTTATGGATTATTGTTGTAGGTGGTGTTCAAGAGCTTTGATTGAGGTGTTCTATTGGTTTGTAAGTGGAAATTCATCCCTTTTGCTCACATGATGTTATATGTATTGTGTTTTAAAGGTTTTAATATGATATTCCCTTCAATTGATTCATTGCTATGTATTGATTCCATTGCTATGTTTATTGGAGACAATTGATGTCTCAATTATTGTTCAAAGGGAATACAAGAGAAAAGATAGAGTTTCAAAGTGTTTTTAATGCCAAGAGAGAGTTTAAATGTTTTCTGGATTGATAAATACATAGTCAGAGATTGCATGCAATTAGTTGATCAACGACCACAAGCTTATATGAAAGGGGATCGGTTACGGTGACCGGAAGCGCAACGGAAGTTTAAAAATCAAAATTTTGTATCAAAATTTCGGCCACCCCCTATTTCATGTAGCAAATACAAAAACACAACTATGTCATACATAGGGTGTAAGAAAATCGTTACCTATCAATCTTAAAAGATTGAAGATGGCTCCAACTTTGTTGCTAAACAACAAAGCTCTTCAATGGATGAAGATCTACAAGCTCCACCTTTCTTTCGGACTCCTTTCTTCCAATCAAGCCCACCACCAACTAGGTAGATCCACCTTACACTTGCACTAGAAAATGTATGCCATTTTTCTTTGAAAAGTGAGTGTTTTTCTCCAACAATTGAAGAAGAAAAGAGAGAAAATTTTTGAGAGAATTAGCTTGAATATTTCGGCCATGGAGATGAATGAATGGGGGAAGGGAGACTTGTCTTGGACATGCAAAAAGTAGAGACCAAAAGTAGCATGCCATGCCTTGATATTTGAAAAAGTTGTCTCCAACCCTTCACCTCCCATGCATGATATATTATATGGTTTTTAACACATTAAAAACCACAGACTAAATTTAATTATCTCAAACATATTTGAGACTAATTAAACATTACTTGAATTTACCCAAATCCCACTAGTTAAATAATTAATTTAAATTGAGCTCTACAAGACTCAATATAATTTAATTAATTCAACACTTGAATTAATTTAATTATTTGGACTCTACTAGGTCCACTAGTGTTTAATTAATTCAACACTTGAATTAATTTAATTTAGTCCATAATAATGTTTATGAAAATCACAAATTTTCAAATACATTATTCAATTGGCCAACTTTTAATTTAGGAACACTTCCATAAATTAAAATTTACATTTCTCTCATAGAAGTCATACTTCTATTTTTCTTTACACTTATAAACTCATTTATAAGTCTTTCAACACATTGAACTATTTTCTCCTTTATAGAAGTCATACTTCTAATTTTCTTTACGCTTATAAACCCTTTTACAAGCCGTTCAACACATTGAACTATTTTCACTTCTCAACGGGATCTAGAAAGCTAGTACTTGTGTGGCCCTCAATGGTTCATTGATACAACTAGCCGTGGGTTCACATCTCCATGTGATTCGGACTAAACATGTCCTTATATGAGCATACCCCAATTGCTCCATTCTTACTTATCAACTCCTTGATAACAAGAACGTCAGAACTCAAGTCTGATAGTACCCAACCAATCATGTTAAACGCCTAGCAGCATCGCTTACATGATTCCCTAGGTATCAAATGATAGTGCCTGCAAGAACCATTCAATTATGGTTAGCGTACAGTACGGTCCCTTCAACTCATATATCCCGACCGATTCGACAACCACTGGTATATCGAGAGTTGTCAATGAATCGATACTATGTGTCATGTCGTAGTTGCATCAATGGTGTAATCTATGAAACCCCTTTCATAATTACCACCATACTCTGGCCAGAGATTTCAACCTACATACACATGATAACACATAGGATATCCATACCCGAAGGTAAGCGGTGAATCCCCGACTACAATGCATCGACTCCTATGTGTTTCGACAGAACACCCAACCTTGCCACTTGATGACCCCATAAGAGTCGGTAAACAAGTCAAAGTGTAATTCTAGCACATAGAGTCTCAATGTTGTCCCGGGTCATAAGGACTAATGGTGTACAACCATAAACCAGGACTTTTCCACTCGATAAGTGAGAACCACTTGGAAAGTCCTTTAATGAAGGGTTGTTCAGTGCACTCTACCAGGAGCACCTATCTGCATGCTCGGACATCACAATGTCCCCTACCAATGAAACATGGTACTCACATCGCAGATACTAGTCTCTAACTCGAGCGGCCTATATCCTTCTTAGTGGCGGCTGAATCGACTAGGAACCGTTTAGAATATACAGTATTACAAATATGAGTTTCATGATACTCATCATATGAGCATCTCATATTCTTTCTACCATTTGTATATTCAAGGGCTTTATCTATGCAACTAGCATGGGTATACAGATAAAGATGTGCCAAAATAATAATATCAAATATTATTAAAATAAAGATTGCTTATACATAGAGTTTCATTGTGAACACTCGGCCAACACTTGGCTCGACGGGCACCTACTCTAACAATCTCCCACTTGCACTAGAGCCAACTACCCATATGCTTTAAACCCATTGATTCGCGATGCTTGTCGAATAATGGTCCAGGTAAAGGCTTAGCTAGTGGATCAACAACATTATCTGCGGAGCCGACTATGTCAAAAGACACTTCTCTATTTTCCACAATCTCTCCGAGAATGTGGTACTTTCTCAATACATGTTTGGACTTCTGATGAGACCTTGGCTCCTTTGCTTGAGCTAAAGCTCCCGTGTTGTCACACAACACCGGGACAGGAGCAACTCAATTAGGAATGACGTCCAACTCTTGGAAAAAATTCCTTATCCAAACAGCCTCCCTTGCTGCATCTGATGCAGAAATGTATTCGGCCTCTGTGCTGGAATCCGCAGTATTGTCTTGCTTGGAACTCTTCCAAGAAACAGCAGCACCATTGAGCATGAATACAAACCCAGAGGTTGACTTCGAGTCATCGATATCGCTTTGGAAGCTAGAGTCGGTATAGCCTTCCAATTTTAGTTCTCCACCCCATAGACCAAGAACAATTTATTGGTCATTCTCAACTACTTGAGGATGTCTTTCACAGCTTTCCAATGTGGAAGACCGGGGTTCGATTGATATCTACTCACTACACTTAGTGCGAAAGCCACGTCAGGACGTGTAGATATCATCCCATACATGATGCTACCAATTGCCGAAGCATACGGAATGTGTGTCATCGCCACTATCTCTGCATCAGTCTTGGGAGACAGACTTGGATAGGGACACGCCATGACACATTGGTAGATGTCCTCTCATGGACTCACCCATCGAGAACCGCTTCACGATGGTATCAATGTATGTGGACTGGGTGAGATCAAGCAATCTTTTCGATCTATCTCAATAGATCTGTATCCCAATACAAAAGATGCTTCACCCAAGTCCTGCATCGAGAACTTGCTCGCTAACCATATCTTAGTTGATTGCAACATTCCTACATCATTCCCAATGATTAGAATGTCATCAACATAAAACACCAGGAATGTCACAACACTCCCACTGACCATCTTATACACATAGGGTTCCTCAGGATTCTTAGCAAAACCAAACTCTTTGATCGTACTATCGAATCTGAGGTTCCAACTCCTAGATGCCTGCTTTAGACCGTAAATAGATCTCTGAAGTTTGCATACCATATGCTCACTTTTGATAGATGTAAACCCTCCAGGTTTGAGACATGTAAATCTCTTCCTTAATATCCCCATTAAGAAAGGCTGTCTTGACATCTATCTGCCATATCTCATAGTCATACCATGCAGCTATGGCTAGCAAAATCCTAATGGACTTGAACATTGCAACTGGTGAAAAGGTTTCCTGTAAGGCTCGAGATTAATAGTTCTCATCGACATAATACTCGGAATATATGAGTATGTATATATATATTGAGGAGTGTTAAGTGAGATGAGAATAAGAAATACTTGGACAAGAGGAGAAAATCTTAAAATTTGGACAGAACAGTTGGCGCATATGCGCGAGGATAAGTGGCGCATATGCGCGATAATTCCAGTAGCATTGGCGCATATGCGCGGAAAGAGTGGCGCATATGCGCGACATCTACAGTAGCATTGGCGCATAAGCGCGGAAAGAAGCGGCGCATATGCGCGACACCTCCAGTGAGAATGGCGCATATGCGCGAGAAAAGTGGCGCATATGCGCGAAGTGTTAAAATCTGCATGGCCGAGACCAGTAGGTCTCGCGCATATGCGCGGATGATGTCGCGCATATGCGCGAGACGTGTACATCAAAGAACAAGCCATTTGTCCTAAATCATGCAAGATATATATAGGAGGTCTTCATTTGCCCTCTTATTCAGCTGATAACCGAGAGATTTCCAAGGGAAAAGCTTCAATCTTTCTTTCATCTCATAATTGAGTTTGTACAAGATTTATCCATCCAAACTTTAATCCGATTTCGGTTTTGAACTCCCCTCCGTATTAGCTACAAAGTAATGTAAGTTTCATTCAATTCCAGCATGTTTTGATATTTAGGTGATGGGAAAATGATGAATTGAACTTCCTACTATGTTCTTGAAATGGTAGAGGTTGTAGAACCGTAAACGGATCGATTATCGGATGTCATATGCAATTGTTATGATTTTTGTAGCATGTTTAGAGCTAAATATGCAGATTTTGAATACTATGACATGTTTAGGATGATGAGTTTAGATTGATAATGTGTTGATATGTGTTGAGAATTTGATTGACCGGTATCGAAGAATTACATCGTTATGCCGTCAAATTGTACCGAGATCATGTATAGAATTAGATATGGGTTGATTAGGTGAGAGATTAATAGAATACGTATTCCCATTTGTATTTCAGATCGGATAGTGACAGATTCGTCTTCGAGACTTCAACAATTGTGCGACGAAAGGTATAGTACATGTTTTGTTTGGGGAATCACGACTCAAATGAGATCACATTTGAGTTTCCCAACCAAAATCACATACTTGTTTTATTGTTCATACCTTGATATGATTATGATTGTTATAGATTTGTTTATAGAATTTGTATGCAGATCTTGCTATGCTTTGTTTACAGATCGTGTAGCATTGCATTATGTTTGTTTACAGATTTTGTATTCATGCATTAAGATAGGGCAGTCTGGAGATCAGGCAGACTACTAGATGTTCGGCGATATCTCAGCTTAGGGGAAGATCACCGCCCCTATTGTAGACGCGGATACAGATCAGACCGAAGTCTAGGAATAAGACGTACAGCACCTCGATTGGTAGGGTAGGTGACAGCCAGTGACGTCTTATTCACAACGGGATCCCTAGAGTTCTAGTCGAGTCGAGTCTAGACATGATTAGATTCACATTGCATGATTTCATATGAATGACATTCATATCAGCATGTTTCATGTTTGGATTGTTTATATGCATGTTACATGTTTATACTGGGATTTGTTCTCACCGGTTTTCCGGCTGTTGTTATGTCTGTATGTGTGCATAACAACAGGTGGGGCAGGATCTAGGTCGAGACAGAGATGATCGGGATAGCGTGGTGATCTCGGGCGCAGCAGAGGACTAGTGGTTCTTTTGTTAGACTTGTACTACCGTTTGTTTAGAGATGGTATTGAACACTAGTTGTAAGAACAAGACTTGTACTTCATGTTTATATTGTAAGTTAAACTAAGAATTATGTTTGTTTAGTTACATTTGATTTATTGTAAAAAGCAAAAATTTGACCCACGTTTTTAATAACAATCCATTTAATCCCAAGAAAAAGAATTAGAGCCCAGGTCCCCACAACAGGTGGTATCAGAGCCATAGGTTCCTTTAGACTGAGATGGGATAGAATGAGCGGGGTAGATTGAGTCTTCTTCCTTGCTTGATGACGTGCTAGCATGATTATTGCTTTCCTTATTACATGTTGTTGTTATTTGATTTCTTTCAGCATGTGAATGACTGAATCAGAACTGATTCTAGATCAGAGGTAACTGACTAGAGGATGGCTGAGACAGTTGTATATCTTATATACTAATCCTTTGGATTATTAGATATGCCACCTAGAAGAGCAGCAGTACCTCTACGACCAGCAGCGCCAGAACAGGGGAGCACATCCGGAGATCCTATGGATGTTACGGCGACCCCTATGGAGACGTTGCTGAAGCGATTCCAATCCTTTCGACCTCCCACATTAAAAGGTACCGAGAATGCCATCGAGTGCGAAAGCTGGCTTGAGGATATTGAAATGCTATTCGACTCTTTGGAGTACAGTGACGAGAAGAGAATAAAGCTAATTGGCCATCAATTGCAAGATATAGCCAAGAATTGGTGGTTGAACATTAAGAGAGTTTTAGAGCAGCGGGGTACCGAGATTACTTGGAAGGGATTCAAGACGGAGTTCTATTTACGGTTCTTTCCCATCTCCTACCGTAAAGACAAAGGTGCTGAATTTGCCAATCTGAGGCAAGGGCAATTAAACATTGAGGAGTACGTTGCCAAATTTTCCTCTCTGCTTCGTTTTGCACCCCATGTTTCAGGAAATGATGAGGCCATGGCAGATCAGTTTATAAATGGCCTGAATCCAGATATTTTTACGTTGGTCAATACTAGGAGACCCGATAATTTCTCGGATGCATTGAATCGTGCCAAAGGAGCTGAAGCAGGATTGCTTAGGCAACGGAGTGCTCCGTATGTTGCACCGAGTCCGAGACCGCCACCACCTCCATCCCAAGTTCCTCCTCCTCGATTCGAAAGCGGTGGTAGTAGTAGTGGACGCAAAGAACAGCTGAAGGCGAAGGGGAAACAGTTTAAGCGACCTGGGAGCAGTTCGTCCAGCTCCAGTGGATCAAGACAGACGGGTTTTGATCAAAGTTCAAGGACTCCATGTGTTTACTGTAATTCTTGTGGAGGTAGGCATGCGACTGAACAGTGCCAAGGAGTTACAGGCCGATGCAACATTTGTAGGCAACCGGGGCATTTTGCCAAAGTCTGTCCCCAGAGGAGTGTACAGCAAGGCCAGAGTGGAAGAGCATCCGGTTCCGTACCTCAGTTTGAGCGGCAGGCATCATCAGTTCACTCTTTTCAGCCTCCACTAGTACAGACTCCACTCAGAGGCCGAGGTAGTCAGACGGTGACTCAACCCCCGAGGCAACAGGCTCAAGTGTTTGCATTGACAGAAGAGCAAGCACAAGATGCACCAGATGATGTTATAGCAGGTAACTGCTCTCTTTATGGTTATCCTGCTTATATCTTGATAGATACAGGTGCATCGCATACATTCATTTCGGAGCGATTTGCATTGTTGCATTCATTACCTGTTGAGTCTTTGCTAGATGTTGTGTCTATTATTTCTCCGTTGGGAAGTGGATTGATATCTGTAACTACGGTTAGACATTGCATTCTACAGTTTGAGGGGCATGAAATTGACCTAGATTGTATAGTGTTGGGTCTGGCTGATTTTGATTGTATAGTCGGTATTGATATGCTAACGAAGTACAGAGCCACTGTAGATTGTTTCCATAAGATTGTCAAATTCAGACCCGAGATGACAGACGAGTGGAAATTTTACGGGAAGTGTTCAAGATCTCGGATTCCCTTGATTTCGGCTCTTACTATGAACAGATTGTTACAGAAAGGAGCAGATGGTTTCTTTATTTATGTTGTAGACATGCAGAAGACGAGCCCGACATTGGCAGATATACCAGTAGTGCGGGAATTTCCAGATATTTTTCCAGACGAAATCCCAGGATTACCTCCGGTTCGTGAAGTAGACTTTAGTATTGATCTTACACCAGGTACCGTCCCTATTTCGAGAGCTCCGTATAGGATGGCACCCATCGAACTAAAAGAACTGAAAGCACAGTTAGAAGATCTTCTGGCCAAGGGATATATCAGACCTAGTGTATCTCCTTGGGGCGCTCCGGTGCTGTTTGTGCGGAAGAAAGACGGTTCGATGCGATTGTGTATAGACTACCGGCAGCTGAAAAAGGCCACGATCAAGAATAAATATCCTTTGCCTAGGATTGATGACCTAATTGATCAGTTGCAGGGATCCTCTGTGTATTCTAAGATTGATTTGCGATCTGGATATCATCAGCTCCGAGTTCGAGATATAGACATACCGAAGACAGCATTTCGAACTAGGTATGGACATTACGAATTTATTGTCATGCCTTTCGGTTTAACAAATGCTCCTGCGGTATTTATGGGCTTGATGAACCAAGTATTTCAGAAATATTTGGATGAATTTGTCATTGTTTTCATTGATGACATTTTGGTGTATTCAAAGAACAGAAATGAGCATGCAGAGCATCTCAGAATTGTTTTGCAGACGTTGAGAAACGAGCGACTGTATGCTAAATTGTCAAAGTGTGAGTTTTGGTTGAATCGAGTTGTATTCTTGGGGCATATCATTTCTGGAGATGGTATTTCTGTAGATCCGAGTAAAGTGGAAGCTGTGATCAGTTGGTCGAGACCGACTTCTGTACAAGAAATACGCAGTTTCATGGGCTTAGCCGGATACTACAGAAGATTTATCAAAGATTTCTCCAGTATTGCCAAGCCGATAACTCAATTGACACAAAAGAATGCACCATTTGTTTGGTCAGAGGAGTGTGAGTCTAGCTTTGTTGAACTGAAGAAAAGGCTGACTAGTGCTCCAGTACTGACGATACCTTCAGGTACGGGTGATTTCGTTGTATATTGTGATGCTTCTCATAGAGGTTTGGGATGTGTTCTTATGCAGCGAGGCCATGTGATCGCATACGCCTCGAGACAATTGAAGCCACACGAGATCCGATACCCCATTCATGATCTGGAATTGGCGGCTATCGTATTTTCATTAAAGATTTGGCGTCATTATCTCTACGGCGAAAAATTTGAGATATTTTCCGATCACAAGAGCCTAAAGTACCTATTTTCTCAATCAGAACTGAACATGAGGCAGCGTAGATGGCTAGATCTTCTGAAAGATTTTGACTGTGAAATCAAATATTATCCAGGGAAGTCAAATGCAGCAGCAGATGCCTTGAGTCGTAAGGTATGTTCTTTGTCCTTATCGACGATAGGTGTTAACAAGTTAGTTGAAAATTGCTGTACATCTGTATTAGAGTTTGATACAGATAGTAAGCCACTACGACTTTTTACGATCCAAGTTGAGCCCAATTTGATTACGAGGATCAAGGAAGCACAAAGAACTGATCAGAATGTGCAAAGATCAATCCAAATGGTCAGATCAGGGCATGTATCAGAATATCAGGTACGAGATCAAGTGTTGTACGTGAATAACCGTCTAGTTGTGCCAGATGTTGCAGATCTGAGACAGCAGATTCTGACAGAGGCACATTGTAGTCGGTTCAGCATTCATCCGGGTGGCAGGAAGATGTACAACGACTTGAAGACACAGTTCTGGTGGAAGCAAATGAAGTCGGACATTGCCGAATTTGTGTCTTAAGTGTTTGAACTGCCAACAGGTGAAAGCCGAGAGGAAGAAACCTGGTGGATTACTTCAAAGTTTAGCCATTCCAGAATGGAAATGGGATCACATTTCCATGGATTTTGTGACGAAGTTACCACGATCATCCAGAGGCTGCGATGCGATTTGGGTTATTATTGACAGATTGACCAAATCTGCATGTTTCATCCCATACAGAATGACATATAGACAGGATCAGATGGCGGAGATTTATATTTGTGAGGTAGTCAGATTGCATGGAGTGCCGAAGTCTATCGTATCAGATCGTGATCCACGATTCACTTCACACTTCTGGCACAGTTTACAGCAGGCCTTAGGGATGACATTACACCTGAGTACCGCTTACCATCCTCAGACAGACGGACAGTCAGAACGGACTATCCAGACTTTAGAGGATATGTTGAGAGCCGTCGTGCTAGATTTTGGCATTGGTTGGCAAGAGTCCCTACCTCTTTGCGAATTTTCTTACAATAACAGCTATCAGACGAGCATTGAAATGGCACCGTTTGAAGCCTTATATGGCAAGAAGTGCAGATCTCCGCTATATTGGGATGACGTTTCAGAGGTACCAGAACTTGGGCCAGATATGATTCGTGACATGACAGAGAAGGTGAAACTCATTCAGAAGAGGATGAAGACAGCACAAGATCGACAAGCAAAGTATGCCAATATCAGACGTAGACCGTTAGTATTCGAGGCGGGAGATAGAGTATTCTTAAAGATTTCTCCATTCAGAGGCGTTGTTCGATTTGGCAAACGCGGGAAACTATCTCCTCGATACATTGGTCCTTACGAGATTCTTGAGAAGATTGGCGATCGAGCTTATCGACTTGCACTTCCTCCTTCTCTATCCGGAATACATGACGTGTTTCATGTATCAATGTTACTTTGAGCTACGTGGAACAACCGATACAGATTCTTGATCGGAAAGACAAGCAACTCAGAACGAAGACTATTCCACTAGTGAAAGTTCAGTGGAGTCGTCATGGCATCGAGGAAGCGACTTGGGAAACAGAGGCAGACATGAGGCAGAAACATCCCGAGTTATTTACATGATGTAAGTAAATTTTCAGTATTGATTATATTACTTGTCATGTATGTTTGATAATTTGCTTGCGATTTCGAGGGCGAAATCATTTTTAGAGGGGGAGAAACGTAAGGCTCGAGATTAATAGTTCTCATCGACATAATACTCAGAATATATGAGTATGTATATATATATTGAGGAGTGTTAAGTGAGATGAGAATAAGAAATACTTGGACAAGAGGAGAAAATCTTAAAATTTGGACAGAACAGTTGGCGCATATGCGCGAAGATAAGTGGCGCATATGCGTGATAATTCCAGTAGCATTGGCGCATATGCGCGGAAAGAGTGGCGCATATGCGCGACATCTACAGTAGCATTGGCGCATATGCGCGGAAAGAAGCGGCGCATATGCGCGACACCTCCAGTGACAATGGCGCATATGCGCGAGAAAAGTGGCGCATATGCGCGAAGTGTTAAAATCTGCATGGCCGAGACCAGTAGGTCTCGCGCATATGCGCGGATGATGTC
This sequence comes from Primulina eburnea, assembly GCF_022965805.1. Taxonomy (NCBI): domain Eukaryota; kingdom Viridiplantae; phylum Streptophyta; class Magnoliopsida; order Lamiales; family Gesneriaceae; genus Primulina; species Primulina eburnea. The sequence goes on along the minus strand of NC_133103.1, from coordinate 43,018,041 downwards.
GCGCATATGCGCGAGACGTGTACATCAAAGAACAAGCCATTTGTCCTAAATCATGCAAGATATATATAGGAGGTCTTCATTTGCCCTCTTATTCAGCTGATAACCGAGAGATTTCCAAGGGAAAAGCTTCAATCTTTCTTTCATCTCATAATTGAGTTTGTACAAGATTTATCCATCCAAACTTTAATCCGAATTCAGTTTTGAACTCCCCTCCGTATTAGCTACAAAGTAATGTAAGTTTCATTCAATTCCAGCATGTTTTGATATTTAGGTGATGGGAAAATGATGAATTGAACTTCCTACTATGTTCTTGAAATGGTAGAGGTTGTAGAACCGTAAACGGATCGATTATCGGATGTCATATGCAATTGTTATGATTTTTGTAGCATGTTTAGAGCTAAATATGCAGATTTTGAATACTATGACATGTTTAGGATGATGAGTTTAGATTGATAATGTGTTGATATGTGTTGAGAATTTGATTGACCGGTATCGAAGAATTACATCGTTATGCCGTCAAATTGTACCGAGATCATGTATAGAATTAGATATGGGTTGATTAGGTTAGAGATTAATAGAATATGTATTCCCATTTGTATTTCAGATCGGATAGTGACAGATTCGTCTTCGAGACTTCAACAATTGTGCGACGAAAGGTATAGTACATATTTTGTTTGGGGAATCACGACTCAAATGAGATCACATTTGAGTTTCCCAACCAAAATCACATACTTGTTTTATTGTTCATACCTTGATATGATTATGATTGTTATAGATTTGTTTATAGAATTTGTATGCAGATCTTGCTATGCTTTGTTTACAGATCGTGTAGCATTGCATTATGTTTGTTTATAGATTTTGTATTCATGCATTAAGATAGGGCAGTCTGGAGATCAGGCAGACTACTAGATGTTCGGCGTATCTCAGCTTAGGGGAAGATCACCGCCCCTATTGTAGACGCGGATACAGATCAGGCCGAAGTCTAGGAATAAGACGTACAGCACCTCGATTGGTAGGGTAGGTGACAGCCAGTGACGTCTTATTCACAACGGGATCCCTAGAGTTCTAGTCGAGTCGAGTCTAGACATGATTAGATTCACATTGCATGATTTCATATGAATGACATTCATATCAGCATGTTTCATGTTTGGATTGTTTATATGCATGTTACATGTTTATACTGGGATTTGTTCTCACCGGTTTTCCGGCTGTTGTTATGTCTGTATGTGTGCATAACAACAGGTGGGGCAGGATCTGGGTCGAGACAGAGATGATCGGGATAGCGTGGTGATCTCGGGCGCAGCAGAGGACTAGTGGTTCTTTTGTTAGACTTGTACTACCGTTTGTTTAGAGATGGTATTGAACACTAGTTGTAAGAACAAGACTTGTACTTCATGTTTATATTGTAAGTTAAACTAAGAATTATGTTTGTTTAGTTACATTTGATTTATTGTAAAAACCAAAAATTTGACCCACGTTTTTAATAACAATCCATTTAATCCCAAGAAAAAGAATTAGAGCCCGGGTCCCCACATTTCCTCAAAGTCAACTCCTTGTCTTTGAGTATATACTTTTGCCACCAATCGCGCCTTGAAGGTCAATACCTTCCCATCCGCCCCAAGTCCCTATGGGAACCGTTCCCACAGGTGGATCTATAAGATCCCACACTTGGTTCGAATGCATGGAATTCAACTCAGATTCCATAGCTTCAAGCCACTTGGATGAATCGGCATCAAATAACGCTTCCTTGAAGGTCCTTGGATCACATCCATGGTTAGGCTCATCATGGCCCTCTTCAAGAAGCTGACCATACATCATAGGTGGTCTCGAGACTTTCTCGGATCTTTTAGGAGCTTGTATCTCCTCACTTGGCTATTCGGGTGTGGGTTCTATAATTCTGGGTGTCTCTCGAACCTCTTCGAGTTCTATCATCTCCCATTTTCTATCCAATAGAAATTCCTTTTCCAAAAAGGTTGCATTCCTAGAAACAAACACCTTTGTTTCTTGGGGATGATAGAAATAATATCCAACAAAATTCCTTGGATATTCCACAAAGTAACATAAAATGGATCGACTATCCAATTTATCTCCCACTACCTGCTTCACATAAGCAGGGCTCCCATATTCTAAGATAAGAATATTTGGGAGGCTTACCCATCCATATCTCATATGGTGTCTGCCTTTGAATGGACATTTAATGGAATATATTTCAATTTTAAGTTATAGAGATCGTTTTCAAGTTCTCAAGTACCAATTAAACATTCATTCTTGTAAATGTTGCGAACACCTTTGCAAAATAAACAATAATATCCATTTTTATCACCATAGAAATGGAAACAATGTTTTTTAACAAAATTAGGTACAAACAAAACATCTCTTAAAATTAACTTAAAATCATTCTTCAACAATAAGTAAATATTTCTTAAGGTCTTGGCAGCAACTCTTGCTCCATAGCCATTCTCAAGAAGGTCTCACCTTCCCTTAAGCTTTTTACTTCTTCCCATCACCTGTAACCCATTACAGAGATGTGAGTCATAACCGGTATCTAATATCCAAGAAATAGAGTTAATTGAAATGTTTACTTCAATTTAGAACATACCGTTTCCAGAACTCTTCTGGGTGAGATATTCATTGCAATTTCGCCTCCAATGTCCAGCCTTCTTGCAGTGATGACAAACATCACTAGTCTTGTCAGCCTTAACTGGTGTGGCTGCCACAATGGGATTTGGAGATTGCCTCATCAAGGGCACGTTCTTCTTGGGACGTTGGAAAGAACTCTTCTTTCCCTTCCCATGTGGATCAATCTTCGTACCAGATGAAGAACCCACATAAAGAACCAACTTCTCTTTCTTGATGGTGGATTCAAACGTAACAAGCATGTTCACCAACTCCTCAAGGGTCGGCTCCATCTTGTTCATGTTGAAGTTCACCACAAAAGGATCAAATGAGCTAGGCAATGATAACAGCAACACGTCGGTGGTCAACTCCGAAGGCAAGATCATATCCATGCCAACGAGCTTGTCCACGAGCCCAATCAACTGCAGGCCATGCTCATGGACCGAGGCCCCATCTCGCATGCGCATAGTGATCAGCTCCTTGACGGTAGCATGCCTAAGAGGCCGTGTGTGGGGACCCGGGCTCTAATTCTTTTCTTTGGGATTAAAACGGATCATTAATATAAAAAGTGGGTCAAATTTTTGCTTTTAACATTAATTCTAATGTTATATAACTCAAGCATACACCATAGATATTAACAACATAATCTATAACAAAAGATACAAATATGTCTGGTTCCAAACCATATTCGACAACTAGTAATTAAATACAGTACATGCCAAAAGCACAACTACTAGTTCTTCTGCTATGCCCGAGATCACCACGCTATGTCCATCTCTCATCCTCTGCGTGACCCAGATCTTGCCCCACCTGTTGTTATGCACACATACAGACATAACAACAGCCGGAAAACCGGTGAGAACAAATCCCAGTATAAACATGTATACATGCATATAATCAATTAAACATGAAACATGCTATCATGAATGACATCATATGCACATGCAATGCAATGCGAATCAAACCATGTCTGGACTCGACTCGACTAGAACTCTAGGGATCCCGGTGTGAATAAGACGTCACTACCTACCCTCCAATCGGGGTAATGAACGTCTCATTCCTAGACTTCGGTCTGAGCTGTATCAACGGCGGCAATAAGAGTAATACCTACTCTTATGCTGAGATACACCGAAACGTCTAGTTGTTTGACAATGCCTGTCAAAGACTCTCCTATCTTAGATGCAATGAATATCAATATGTAAACAAAGTATAATCATATTCATATCTGAATATCACACTGATCATACATGCTTGAATACAATTCTGAAATCAAAGCATAAACATGTTAAAAGATTGAATATAATGCTATACACAATTCATAAACATGTTACAATATATCTAATAATACTAGTATGTGATTTTGGTTGGGAAACTCAAATAATATCTTATTTGAGTTACATCTCCCCAAACAAAACATGACTTATACCTTTCGCCGTACAATATCTGTCGATGCCAAATTCTCGATGTCAAAGTCGTCGACACCAATCTGAAATAGCAATGTAATATGTGTTTCATCAACTCCTAACCCAATCAAGACATATACTATCAATTCACTAGTACATTTCAACACCATTGACGGCATAACGGTGTATTTCTCGATACCGGTCAATCCAATTCTCCCTAATCAACATTGTATCATTCTAAACTCATGATTATTCTCATAAACATAAGATAATACTCAGATCTTGTATAATCTTAGCTCTAAACATGCTGGAAAAGAGTAGTAATCGCATCCAACATCCGTTATTCGATCCGGTTGCGTTTCTACGATAACAATTCTCTCAAGAACACATATATAGAAGCATATCAGCATTTCCCCAATATCTAAATTTCAAAACTTACTGACATCGAATAAAACTTACATCACTTTGTAGATAATGAAGAGAGAAGCTCAAAATCGAAGTCGGATTTGAATTTGGATGGCTCAATCTTCTAAAATCACAATTACAAGTGAAAGGAAACTTGAAAGCCTTTCTTCCTCCGAAACCTCGGTTCTTGCTACTGAAAATGAGAGAATTTCGAGGGCAATCTATATATATACTTTGCATGTTTTCGTACACATGGCAAATCCTTGGATGTACACGGCTCTCGCTCGGGCGGTCAAAAGTTGCCGCCCGGGCGAGTAATTCGCGGCCCTCGCCCATCCAGCAGCCTCGCTCGGGCGGTCAAAAACATCCGCCCGGGCGAGTGACTCTCGGCCCTCTTCTCCGAGGCACTCTCGCTCGGGCGGTCAAAAACGTCCGCCCGGGCGAGTCACTTTCGCCCCACGCTATTATTATCTCAATTTAATCCTAAGATAACCTGGTTATAATCATGTCACTCAAACTTGATAATCTCAAACTAACATGTTATAAAATCTTGGGCATTACATTTCTCCCCCTCTAAGACATAAGTTCGTCCTCGAACTTGATATAAATCACTTAAAACAGCATTACTATCTAAAACTGGATAAATACTTACATCATTGAAATAACTCGGGGTATTTCTGTCTCATGCCTGCCTCTGTCTCCCAAGTCGCTTCCTCGATACCATGACGACTCCACTGAACTTTCACAAGTGGAATATTCTTCGTTCTGAGCTTTTTTCTTTCCGATCAAGGATCTGTATCTGTTGTTCCACGTAGCTCAAAGTCTGATCAAGTTCAGCTTCGTCAGGTTGAATGACATGAGAAACATCTGGCATATATCTTCGCAACATTGATACATGAAACACGTCATGTATTCCGGATAGAGAAGGAGGAAGTGCAAGTCGATAAGCTCGATCGCCAATCTTCTCAAGAATCTCGTAAGGACCAATGTATCGAGGAGATAGTTTCCCGCGTTTGCCAAATCGCACAACGCCTCTGAATGGAGAAATCTTCAAGAATACTCTATCTCCTGCCTCGAATACTAACGGTCGACGTCTGATATTGGCATACTTAGCTTGTCGATCTTGTGCTGTTTTCATCCTCTTCTGAATGAGTTTCACCTTCTCTGTCATGTCACGAATCATATCTGGCCCAAGTTCTGGTACCTCTGAAACGTCATCCCAGTATAGGGGAGATCTGCACTTCTTGCCATACAAAGCTTCAAACGGTGCCATCTCGATACTCGTCTGATAGCTATTATTGTAAGAGAATTCGCAAAGAGGTAGGGAATCTTGCCAACCAATGCCAAAATTTAGCACAATGGCTCTCAACATATCCTCTAAAGTCTGGATAGTCCGCTCTGACTGTCCATCTGTCTGAGGATGGTAAGCAGTACTCAGGTGTAGTGTCGTACCTAAGGCCTGCTGTAGACTGTGCCAGAAGTGTGAAGTGAATCGTGGATCACGATCTGATACGATAGACTTCGGCACTCCATGCAATCTGACTACCTCACGAATATAAATCTCCGCCATCTGATCCTGTCTATACGTCATTCTGTATGGGATGAAACAAGCAGATTTGGTCAATATGTCAATAATAACCCAAATCGCATCGCAGCCTCTGAATGATCGTGGTAACTTCGTCACAAAATCCATGGAAATGTGGTCCCATTTCCATTCAGGAATAGACAAACTCTGAAGTAACCCTCTGGGCTTCTTCCTCTCGGCCTTCACCTGTTGGCAGTTCAAACATTTAGACACAAATTCGGCAATGTCTGACTTCATTTGTTTCCACCAGAACTGTGTCTTCAAGTCATTGTACATCTTCCTGCCACCCGGATGAATGCTGAACCGACTACAATGTGCCTCTGTCAGAATCCGCTGTCTCAAATCTGCAACATCTGGCACAAGTAGACGGTTATTCACGTACAACACATGATCTCGTACCTGATATTCTGATACATGCCCTGATCTGACCATTTGGATTGATTTCTGCACATTCTGATCAGTTCTTTGTGCTTCCTTGATCCTTATAATCAAATTGGGCTCAACTTGGATCGTAAACAGTCGTAGTGGCTTACTATCTGTATCAAATTCTAATCCAGATGTACAACAATTGTCAACTAACTTGTTAACACCTATCGTCGATAAGGACAAAGAACATACCGTACGACTCAAGGCATCTGCTGCTGCATTTGACTTCCCTGGATAATATTTGATTTCACAGTCAAAATCTTTCAAAAGATCAAGCCATCTACGCTGCCTCATGTTCAATTCTGATTGAGAGAATAGGTACTTTAAGCTCTTGTGATCGGAAAATATTTCAAATTTTTCGCCATAGAGATAATGACGCCAAATCTTTAATGCAAATACGATAGCCGCCAATTCCAGATCATGAATGGGGTATCGGATCTCATGTGGCTTCAATTGTCTCGAGGCGTATGCGATCACATGGCCTCGCTGCATAAGAACACATCCCAAACCTCTATGAGAAGCATCACAATATACAACGAAATCTCCCGTACCTGAAGGTATCGTCAGTACTGGAGCACTGGTCAGCCTTCTCTTCAACTCTAGAAAGCTAGACCCGCACTCCTCTGACCAAACAAATGGTGCATTCTTTTGCATCAATTGAGTTATTGGCTTTGCAATACTGGAGAAATCTTTGATAAATCTTCTGTAGTATCCGGCTAAGCCCATGAAACTGCGTATTTCTGGTACAGAAGTCGGTCTCGACCAACTGATCACCGCTTCCACTTTACTCGGATCAACAAAAATACCATCTCCAGATATGATATGCCCCAAGAATACAACTCGGTTCAGCCAAAACTCACACTTTGAAAATTTAGCATACAGTCGCTCGTTTCTCAACGTCTGCAAAACAATTTTGAGATGCTCTGCATGCTCATTTCTGTTCTTCGAATACACCAAAATGTCATCGATGAAGACAATAACAAATTCATCCAAATACCTCTGAAACACTTGGTTCATGAAACCCATAAATACCGCAGGAGCATTGGTTAAACCAAAAGGCATGACAATAAATTCGTAATGTCCATACCTGGTTCGAAATGCTGTCTTTGGTATGTCTATATCTCGAACTCTGAGCTGATGGTATCCGGATCGTAAATCAATCTTAGAATAAACAGAGGATCCCTGCAACTGATCAAATAAATCATCAATTCTAGGCAAAGGATATTTATTCTTGATCGTTGCCTTGTTCAGTTGCCGGTAGTCTATACACAATCGCATCGAACCGTCTTTCTTCCGCACAAACAGCACCGGAGCGCCCCAAGGAGATACACTAGGTCTGATATATCCCTTGGCTAGAAGATCTTCTAATTGTGCTTTCAATTCTTTTAGTTCGATGGGTGCCATCCTATACGGAGCTCTCGAAATAGGGACGGTACCTGGTGTAAGATCAATACTGAAGTCTACCTCACGAACGGGAGGTAATCCTGGGATTTCATCTGGAAAAATATCTGGAAATTCCCACACTACTGGTATATCTGCCAACGCTGGGCTCGACTTTTGCATATCTACAGCATAAATAAAGAAACCATCTGCTCCTTTTTGCAACAATTTGTTCATAGTAAGAGCCGAAATCAAGGGAACCCGAGATCTGGAACATTTCCCGTAGAATTTCCACTCGTCTGTCATCTCGGGTCTGAATCTGACAATCTTATGGAAACAATCTACAGTGGCTCTGTACTTTGTTAGCATGTCGATACCGACTATACAATCAAAATCAGCTAGACCCAATACTATACAATCTAGGTCAATCTTATGCCCCTCAAACTGTAGAATGCAATGTTTAACCGTAGTTACCGATATCAATCCACTTCCTAACGGAGAAGTAATAGACACGACATCTAGTAACGACTCAACAGGCAGAGAATGCAATAATGCAAATCGTTCTGATATGAATGTATGCGATGCACCCGTATCTATCAATATATAAGCAGGATAACCGCAAAGGAAACAGTTACCTGCAATGACATCATCTGGGGCATCCTGTGCTTGCTCTTCAGTCAAGGCAAACACCTGAGCCTGTTGTCTCTGAGGCTGACTCCCTGGCTGGCCACCTCTGGCTCGAGGCTGGGTCTGTGCTGGTGGCGGCTGAAATGAGTGAACAGATGAAGCTTGCCTCTCAGGCTGAGTCACGGAGGCAGACGATCCTGCAGCCTGGAATCTCGATGCACCACTCCTCTGAGGACAGACCTTGGCATAATGCCCCTCTTGTTTGCATACGTTACACCTGCCCACTACACCTTGACATTGTTCTGTGGCATGCTTACCTCCACAAGTACTGCAATATCCACTTGCCACCTCTAGACTCTGGCCAAAGCCTCTCTGTCTGGACCCACTGGAACTCGAAGAACTGCTCCCTACCCTCTTAAACTGTTTACCTTTTGCTTTCAACTGATCTTTGCGTCCGCTGCTGCTACCACCACTTTCGAATCGGGGAGAAGGAGTTTGGGATGGAGGTAATGGCGGTCTCGGACTCGGAGCAACATACAGAACACTCCGTTGCCTAAGCAATCCTGCTTCTGCTCCTTTGGCACGATTCAATGCATCCGAGAAATTATCGGGTCTCCCAGTATTGACCAACGTAAAGATATCTGGATTCAGGCCATTTATAAACTGATCCGCCATGGCCTCATCATTGCCTGAAACGTGAGGTGCAAAGCGAAGCAAAGAAGAAAATTTAGCAACGTACTCTTCAATGTTCAATTGCCCTTGCCTCAGGTTTGCAAATTCAGCGCCTTTATCTTTACGGTAGGATATAGGAAAGAATCGCTGATAAAACTCGGTCTTGAACACTTTCTAGGTAACCTCGGTGCCACGCTGTTCTAGTGCTCTCCTTATATTCACCCACCAATACTTAGCCACATCTAGCAGTTGATGGCCAACGAGTTTCACTCGTTTCTCGTCACTATATTCCAGAGACTCGAATAACATTTCGATATCCTCCAACCAGCTTTCACATTCAATTGCATTTTCTGTACCCTTTAAAGTCGGGGGTCGGAATGACTGGAATCGTTTTAACAGAGTCTCCATGGGCGTAGCAGTGACGTCCATCGTATCTCCGGATGTGCTACCCTGCTCTGGCGCTGGTGGTCGTAAAGGAACAGCTGCTCTTCTAGGAGGCATGTATCTAATAATCCAACTGATTAGAATACAAGATATACAAATGTCTCAGCCCTCCTCTAGTCAGTTACCTCTGATCTAGAATCGGTTCTGATTCAGTCTTAACCAATACATGCTGTAATAAATCAAATAACAAACAACATGTAACAAGTAAAGCAATAAACATGCTAGCACATCATAGAGCAAGGAAGAAGACTCGATCTACCCCGCTCATTCTATTCTATCTCAATCTATAGAACCTATGGCTCTGATACCACCTGTTGTGGGGACCCGGGCTCTAATTCTTTTCTTTGGGATTAAAACGGATCATTAATATAAAAAGTGGGTCAAATTTTTGCTTTTAACATTAATTCTAATGTTATATAACTCAAGCATACACCATAGATATTAACAACATAATCTATAACAAAAGATACAAATATGTCTGGTTCCAAACCATATTCGACAACTAGTAATTAAACACAGTACATGCAAAAAGTACAACTACTAGTTCTTCTGCTATGCCCGAGATCACCACGCTATGTCCATCTCTCATCCTCTGCGTGACCCAGATCCTGCCCCACCTGTTGTTATGCACACATACAGACATAACAACAGCCGGAAAACCGGTGAGAACAAATCCCAGTATAAACATGTATACATGCATATAATCAATTAAACATGAAACATGCTATCATGAATGACATCATATGCACATGCAATGCAATGCGAATCAAACCATGTCTGGACTCGACTCGACTAGAACTCTAGGGATCCCGGTGTGAATAAGACGTCACTACCTACCCTCCAATCGGGGTAATGAACGTCTCATTCCTAGACTTCAGTCTGAGCTGTATCAACGGCGGCAATAAGAGTAATACCTACTCTTATGCTGAGATACACCGAAACGTCTAGTTGTTTGACAATGCCTGTCAAAGACTCTCCTATCTTAGATGCAATGAATATCAATATGTAAACAAAGTATAATCATATTCATATCTGAATATCACATTGATCATACATGCTTGAATACAATTCTGAAATCAAAGCATAAACATGTTAAAAGATTGAATATAATGCTATACACAATTCATAAACATGTTACAATATATCTAATAATACTAGTATGTGATTTTGGTTGGGAAACTCAAATAATATCTTATTTGAGTTACATCTCCCCAAACAAAACATGACTTATACCTTTCGCCGTACAATATCTGTCGATGCCAAATTCTCGATGTCAAAGTCGTCGACACCAATCTGAAATAGCAATGTAATATGTGTTTCATCAACTCCTAACCCAATCAAGACATATACTATCAATTCACTAGTACATTTCAACACCATTGACGGCATAACAGTGTATTTCTCGATACCGGTCAATCCAATTCTCCCTAATCAACATTGTATCATTCTAAACTCATGATTATTCTCATAAACATAAGATAATACTCAGATCTTGTATAATCTTAGCTCTAAACATGCTGGAAAAGAGTAGTAATCGCATCCAACATCCGTTATTCGATCCGGTTGCGTTTCTACGATAACAATTCTCTCAAGAACACATATATAGAAGCATATCAGCATTTCCCCAATATCTAAATTTCAAAACTTACTGACATCGAATAAAACTTACATCACTTTGTAGAAAATGAAAAGAGAAGCTCAAAATCGAAGTCGGATTTGAATTTGGATGGCTCAATCTTCTAAAATCACAATTACAAGTGAAAGGAAACTTGAAAGCCTTTCTTCCTCCGAAACCTCGGTTCTTGCTACTGAAAATGAGAGAATTTCGAGGGCAATCTATATATATACTTTGCATGTTTTCGTACACATGGCAAATCCTTGGATGTACACGGCTCTCGCTCGGGCGGTCAAAAGTTGCCGCCCGGGCGAGTAATTCGCGGCCCTCGCCCATCCAGCAGCCTCGCTCGGGCGGTCAAAAACATCCGCCCGGGCGAGTGACTTTCGGCCCTCTTCTCCGAGGCACTCTCGCTCGGGCGGTCAAAAACGTCCGCCCGGGCGAGTCACTTTCGCCCCACGCTATTATTATCTCAATTTAATCCTAAGATAACCTGGTTATAATCATGTCACTCAAACTTGATAATCTCAAACTAACATGTTATAAAATCTTGGGCATTACACCGTGTTTGCTCACCAAAGAGCTCCTTGAGGTGCAAATGAATGTCAGCAGCATTCTTTGCACGCTCAAAACGCCTCTGCAGCTCATCATTCATAGAAGTCAGCATATAACACCTGGCTATCAAGTCATGGTCACACCATTCCTTGTAAGACTGCAATTCCTCATGAGTGCAGTCAGTCGGAGCCTCAACAGGGGGCGACTCAGTCAGTGTATATGCTACCCTTTCCGAATTCAAGACGATTTTCAGGTTTCTTAGCCAAGTGAGGTAATTAGGTCCAGTTAATATGTGTTTGTCGAGTATTACAGATATCGGATTGCGCATTGAAGACATTGTCAATTTGAACTGAAACGTAAAACAGATAAATGTTGATGACTATTTCAAATATTTAGTAAGATATGAAGTTTGGACTTTTACTTCATAAATATTTGCTCCCACTGTTTTGACATCTTTCACTATCCTCTAGTGAAAACGGGGAACATCTTTCCTCAGTAGGTACGTAAGGTCCAATTAGCGAATTATGATCCCGAATAATATCAGCCAATCACAATTCCTAAAAGGTAGTTTCCAATTGCATCACAATGCAACCCTCTACATAAACTTTTGTCTCACGTTTGATTAGGACACAATAATATGACGTCGTACATCTTCACGTGTCAAGCTTTACCCATCGATGTTGAACCTTAATGGACGGTCGCCATGAGTTCCCCCAATAATATGAGCCGAAATCATGGGAGTTCCACGTAGTTCACATCACCATGTCAATGGATGTCACAGCTTTCCGGCACCCAAAGCTCCCCCAATAATATGAGCCGAGCCCCGAGTACGGGTAGCGTTCATCATGCACCTATTGTCGATGGAAACCCTAGCCGTCATCGCCATCGCCGGAGCTCCGTCGCCGGATTCCGGCAACAAAAAACTTTTTTTTTTATTAAAAGTAAGGGGTTGTTCGGGCAGCCCCTCGGGCTGCCCTTGCTGCCCGAAACGGGCAGCCCCTCGGGCAGCCCGAGCTGCCCGACACGGGCAGCAACATGCTGCCCGAAATTTCCCCAAAGATGGCCTCGATTTTTATGCAAAAAATTATCTAAAGCGGTTAGAAATCGATCTCAACATAATATTATGTAAATGCTACACAAAAAAACGTAACCATAGCTCGGATACCACTTGAAAGAGGATCGGTTACGGTGACCGGAAGCGCTCAAAATTTTGTATCAAAATTTCGGCCACCCCTATTTCATGTAGCAAATACAAAAACACAACTATGTCATACATAGGGTGTAAGAAAATCGTTACCTATCAATCTTAAAAGATTTATGATGGCTCCAACTTTGTTGTTAAACAACAAAGCTCTTCAATGGATGAAGATCTACAAGCTCCACCTTTCTTTTGGACTCCTTTCTTCCAATCAAGCCCACCACCAACTAGGTAGATCCACCTTACACTTGCACTAGAAAATGTATGGCATTTTTCTTTGAAAAGTGAGTGTTTTTCTCCAACAATTGAAGAATAAAAGAGAGAAAATTTTTGAGAGAATTAGCTTGAATATTTCGGCCATGGAGATGAATGAATGCGGGAAGGGAGACTTGTCTTGGACATGCAAAAAGTAGAGACCAAAAGTAGCATGCCATGCCTTGATATTTGAAAAAGTTGTCTCCAACCCTTCACCTCCCATGCATGATATATTATATGGTTTTTAACACATTAAAAACAACGGACTAAATTTAATTATCTCAAACATATTTGAGACTAATTAAACATTACTTGAATTTACCCAAGTCCCACTAGTTAAATAATTAATTTAAATTTAGCTCTACAAGACTCAATATAATTTAATTAATTCAACACTTGAATTAATTTAATTATTTGGACTCTACTAGGTCCACTAGTGTTTAATTAATTCAACACTTGAATTAATCTAATTTAGTCCATAATAATGTTTATGAAAATCACAATTTTCAAATACATTATTCAATTGGCCAACTTTTAATTTAGGAACACTTCCATAAATTAAAATTTACATTTCTCTCATAGAAGTCATACTTCTATTTTTCTTTACACTTATAAACTCATTTATAAGTCGTTCAACACATTGAACTATTTTCTCCTTTATAGAAGTCATACTTCTAATTTTCTTTACGCTTATAAAACCTTTTACAAGCCGTTCAACACATTGAACTATTATCACTTCTCAACGGGATCTAGAAAGCTAGTACTTGTGTGGCCCTCAATGGTTCATTGATACAACTAGCCGTGGGTTCACATCTCCATGTGATTCGGACTAAACATGTCCTTATATGAGCATACCCCAATTGCTCCATTCTTACTTATCAACTCCTTGATAACAAGAACGTCAGAACTCAAGTCTGATAGTACCCAACCAATCATGTTAAACGCCTAGCAGCATCGCTTACATGATTCCCTAGGTATCAAATGATAGTGCCTGCAAGAACCTTTCAATTATGGTTAGCGTACAGTACGGTCCCTTCAACTCATATATCCTGACCGATTCGACAACCATTGGTATATCGAGAGTTGTCAATGAATCGATACTATGTGTCATGTCGTAGTTGCATCAATGGTGTAATCTATGAAACCCCTTTCATAATTACCACCATACTCTGGCCAGAGATTTCAACCTACATACACATGATAACACATAGGATATCCATACCCGAAGGTAAGCGGTGAATCCCCGACTACAATGCATCGACTCCTATGTGTTTCGACAGAACACCCAACCTTGCCACCTGATGACCCCATAAGAGTCGGTAAACAAGTCAAAGTGTAATTCTAGCACATAGAGTCTCAATGTTGTCCCGGGTCATAAGGACTAATGGTGTACAACCATAAACCAGGACTTTTCCACTCGATAAGTGAGAACCACTTGGAAAGTCCTTTAATGGAGGGTTGTTCAGTGCACTCTACCAGGAGCACCTATCTGCATGCTCGGACATCACAATGTCCCCTACCAATGAAACATGGTACTCACATCGCAGATAGTAGTCTCTAACTCGAGCGGCCTATATCCTTCTTAGTGGCGGCTGAATCGACTAGGAACCGTTTAGAATATACAGTATTACAAATATGAGTTTCATGATACTCATCATATGAGCATCTCATATTCTTTCTACCATTTGTATATTCAAGGGCTTTATCTATGCAACTAGCATGGGTATACAGATAAAGATGTGCCAAAATAATGATATCAAATATTATTAAAATAAAGATTGCTTATACATAGAGTTTCATTGTGAACACTCGGCCAACACTTGGCTTGACGGGCACCTACTCTAACATTATATCCCTCAGAGTTATCGGTTTATATCGATAGGGATACGAGCACCCCAGAGCAGAGATACTATTGATATCAATCCCCAGAGTAAAGAGAAATACTATCTCATTTATATGCTATTGCTATGATATTCATGTTCAGAGTTTATGATTCAGAGTTGATGGTATTTATGATTTCAAAGCTATGTTTTACAGAGTTTATTGTCATTGCTATGTAAGAGTTCCACTTGCTGAGATTTATTCTCATTTAAGTTATTTCATGTGATGCAGATCCGAGTGGCGGCCCGGGACGTTGACTGTGGACAGGGGGTCATAAGCATACACCGTTGGAAGGAAGATTTTGGCATGATCATAGCAATGATGTTTTGTATTTTGTTATGTCATTCAAATGATCATGTATTGTTATTTTGTAAAGATGTTTAAAGAAATGTATTTTGAAACTCCTTCCGTATTTTAAAGAAAATTTTAATTTCCGCTAAGTATTTTATTTAAAGAGGTCAGAGGTGTCACATTTGTTCTTCAGAGAAGTCGTTAGGTTGCATGGCATGCCTAGAACTATTGTTTCTGGTCGAGATGTTAAATTCTTGAGTTACTTTTGGAAGACTTTATGGGCTAAACTTGGCACAAAATTATTGTTTTCTACTACTTGTCATCCTCAAACGGATGGACAAACTGAAGTTGTCAATAGAAATTTGGGAACACTTTTGCGTGCTATTCTTAAGAAGAACTTGGATTTACATTTCTATGGACTTTATTTTGGGGTTGCCTAGGACTAAGAAGGGTAGGGATTCTATTTTTGTTGTTGTGGATAGATTCTCTAAGATGGCACATTTTATAGCTTTTCATAAAACCGATGATGCTTCAAACATTGCGGATTTGTTCTTTAGAGAAGTCGTTAGGTTGCATGGCATGCCTATGACTATTGTTTCTGATCGCGATGTTATATTCTTGAGTTACTTTTGGAAGACTTTACGGGCTAAACTTGGCACAAAATTGTTGTTTTCTACTACTTGTCATCCTCAAACGGATGGACAAACTAAAGTCGTCAATAGAACTTTGGGAACACTTTTGCGTGCTATTCTTAAAAAGAACTTGGATTGACATTTCTATGGACTTTATTTTGGGGTTGCCTAGGAATAAGAAGGGGAGGGACTCTATTTTTGTTGTTGTGGATAGATTCTCTAAGATGGCACATTTTATAGCTTGTCATAAAACTGATGATGCTTCAAACATTGCGGATTTGTTCATTAGAGAAGTCGTTAGGTTGCATGGCATGCCTATGACTATTGTTTCTGATCGCGATGTTATATTCTTTAGTTACTTTTGGAATACTTTATGGGCTAAACTTGGCACAAAATTATTGTTTTCTACTACTTGTCATCCTCAAACGGATGGACAAACTGAAGTCGTCAATATAACTTTGGGAACACTTTTGCGTGCTATTTTTAAAAAGAACTTGTATTGACATTTCTATGGATTTTATTTTGGGATTGCCTACGACTAAGAAGGGGAGAGATTCTATTTTTGTTGTTGTGGATAGATTCTCTAAGATGGCACATTTTATAGCTTGTCATAAAACCGATGTTACTTCAAACATTGCGGATTTGTTTTTTTCAGAAGTCTCTAGGTTGCATGGCATGCCTAGGACTATTTTTTCTGGTCGCGATTTAAATTCTAGAATTACTTTTGGAAGACTTTATGGGCTAAACTTGGCACAAAATTGTTGTTTTCTACTACTTTTCATCCTCAAACGGATGGACAAACCGAAGTTGTCAATAGAACTACGGGAACACTTTTGCGTGCTATTCTTAAGAAGAACTTTGATTTACATTTCTATGGACTTTATTTTGGGGTTGCCTAAGACTAAGAAGGGGAGGGATTCTATTTTTGTTGTTGTTGATAGATTCTCTAAGATGGCACATTTTATAGCTTGTCATAAAATCGATGATGCTTCAAACATTGTGGATTTTTTCTTTAGAGAAGTCGTTAGGTTGCATGGCATTCCTAGGACTATTGTTTCTTGTCGCGATGTTAAATTCTTGAGTTACTTTTGGAAGACTTTATGGGCTAAACTTGGCACAAAATTGTTGTTTTCTACTACTTGTCATCCTCAAACGAATGGACAAACTGAAGTGGTCAATAGAACTTTGGGAACACTTTTGCGTGCTATTTTTAAATAGAACTTGGATTGACATTTCTATGGACTTTATTTTGGGGTTGCCTAGGACTAAGAAGGGGAGGGATTAAATTTTTGTTGTTGTGGATAGATTCTCTAAGATGACACATTTTATAGCTTGTCATAAAAACGATGATTCTTCAAACATTGCGGATTTGTTCTTCAGAGAAGTCGTTAGGTTGCATGGCATGCCTAGAACTATTGTTTCTGGTCGAGATGTTAAATTCTTGAGTTACTTTTGGAAGACTTTATGGGCTAAACTTGGCACAAAATTATTGTTTTCTACTACTTGTCATCCTCAAACGGATGGACAAACTGAAGTTGTCAATAGAACTTTGGGAACACTTTTGCGTGATATTCTTAAGAAGAACTTGGATTTACATTTCTATGGACTTTATTTTGGGGTTGCCTAGGACTAAGATGGGGAGGGATTCTATTTTTGTTGTTGTGGATAGATTCTCTAAGATGGCACATTTTATAGCTTGTCATAAAACCGATGATGCTTCAAACATTGCGGATTTGTTCTTTAGAGAAGTCGTTAGGTTGCATGGCATGCATAGGACTATTGTTTCTGGTCGCGATGTTAAATTCTTGAGTTACTTTTGGAAGACATTATGGGCTAAACTTGGCACAAAATTGTTGTTTTCTACTACTTGTCATCCTCAAACTGATGGACAAACTGAAGTCGTCAATAGAACTTTGGGAACACTTTTGCGTGCTATTCTTAAAAATAACTTGGATTGACATTTCTATGGACTTTATTTTGGGGTTGCCTAGGACTAAGAAGGGGTGAGATTTTGTTTTTGTTGTTGTGGATAGATTCTCTAAGATGGCACATTTTATAGCTTGTCATAAAACCGATGATGCTTCAAACATTGCGGATTTGTTCTTTAGAGAAGTCGTTAGGTTGCATGGCATGCCTATGACTATTGTTTCTGATCGCGATGTTATATTCTTTAGTTACTTTTGGAATACTTTATGGGCTAAACTTGGCACAAAATTGTTGTTTTCTACTACTTGTTATCCTCAAACGGATGGACAAAATGAAGTCGTCAATAGAACTTTGGGGACACTTTTGCGTGCTATTCTTAAAAAGAACTTGGATTGACATTTTTATGGACTTTATTTTGTGGTTGCCTAGGACTAAGAAGGGGAGAGATTCTATTTTTGTTGTTGTGGATAGATTCTCTAAGATGGCACATTTTATAGCTTGTCATAAAATCGATGATGCTTCAAACATTGCGGATTTGTTCTTTAGAGAAGTCGCTAGGTTGCATGGCATGGACTATTATTTCTGGTCGCGATGTTAAATTCTTGAATTACTTTTGGAAGACTTTATGGGCTAAACTTGGCACAAAATTGTTGTTTTCTACTACTATTCATCCTCAAACGGATGGACAAACTGAAGTTGTCAATAGAACTTTGGGAACACTTTTGCGTGCTATTCTTAAATAGAACTTGGATTGATATTTCTATGAACTTTATTTTGGGGTTGCCTAGGTGTGGGGACCCGGGCTCTAACTCAATTCTTTTGGGATTTATTGGATCTTTGCTCGAAAATGTGGGTCAAAATTTTGCTTTTGACATTAATTCAAATGTATAATTAAAGCATAACATGTCTTTATAATAATTAAACAACATCAGGTACATACAAGTCTGTCTAGTACAATCATACACTAGTGTTCAAATCCCAACTACAAACATAAGTAGTAACAGTCTAATAGGAAACACTAGAAATCTTCAACGCCCGAGATCTCCACGCTATCATCAATCTCTCATCTAGCTCGAGACCCAGATCTTGCCCCACCTGTTGCCATGCACACATACAGCTCAGAACGACCATTTGTTTGGTCAGAGGATGCACCATTTGTTTGGTCAGAGGAGTGTGAGTCTAGCTTTGTTGAATTGAAGAAAAGGCTGACCAGTGCTCCAGTATTGACGATACCTTCAGGTACAGGTGATTTTGTTGTATATTGTGATGCTTCTCATAGAGGTTTGGGATGTGTTCTTATGCAGCGAGGTCATGTGATCGCATACGCCTCGAGACAATTGAAGCCACATGAAGTTCGATACCCCATTCATGATCTTGAATTGGCGGCTATCGTGTTTGCATTAAAGATTTGGCGTCATTATCTCTATGGCGAGAAATTTGAGATCTTTTCCGATCACAAGAGCTTAAAGTACCTATTTTCTCAATCAGAATTGAATATGAAGCAACGTAGATGGCTAGATCTTCTGAAAGACTTTGACTGTGAAATCAAATATTATCCAGGAAAGTCAAATGCAGCAGCCGATGCCTTGAGTCGTAAGGTAAGTTCTTTGTCCTTATCGACGATAGGTGTTAACAAGTTAGTTGAAAATTGCTGTACATCTGGATTAGAATTTGATACAGATAGTAAGCCACTACGACTCTTTACGATCCAAGTTGAGCCCAATTTGATTATGAGGATTAAGGAAGCACAAAGAACCGATCAAAATGTGCAAAGATCAATCCAAATGGTCAGATCAGGGCATGTATCAGAATATCAGGTACGAGATCATGTGTTGTACGTGAATAACCGCCTAGTTGTGCCAGATGTTGCAGATTTGAGACAGCAGATTCTGACGGAGGCACATTGTAGTCGGTTCAGCATCCATCCTGGTGGCAGAAAGATGTACAATGACTTGAAGACACAGTTCTGGTGGAAGCAAATGAAGTCAGACATTGCCGAATTTGTGTCTAAATGCTTGAACTGCCAACAGGTGAAGGCCGAGAGGAAGAAGCCGGGGGGTTTACTTCAGAGTTTATCCATTCCAGAATGGAAATGGGACCACATTTCCATGGATTTCGTGACGAAGTTACCTCGATCATCCAGAGGTTGCGATGCGATTTGGGTCATTATTGACAGATTGACCAAATCTGCTTGTTTCATCCCTTATAGAATGACGTATAGACAGGATCAGATGGCGGAGATTTATATTCGTGAGGTAGTCAGATTGCATGGAGTGCCGAAGTCTATCGTATCAGATCGTGATCCACGATTCACTTCACACTTCTGGCACAGTTTACAGCAGGCGTTAGGTACGACCTTACACCTTAGCACTGCTTACCATCCTCAGACAGACGGACAGTCAGAACGGACTATCCAGACATTAGAGGATATGTTGAGAGCCGTCGTGCTAGATTTTGGCATTAGTTGGCAAGATTCCCTACCTCTTTGCGAATTCTCGTACAATAATAGCTATCAAACAAGCATTGAGATGGCACCGTTTGAAGCTTTGTATGGCAAGAGGTGCAGATCTCCGCTATATTGGGATGATGTTTCAGAAGTACCAGAACTTGGGCCAGATATGATTCGTGACATGACTGAGAAGGTAAAGGTTATTCAGAAAAGAATGAAGACAGCACAGGATAGGCAAGCAAAGTACGCCAATATCAGACGTAGACCGTTAGTATTTGAGGTAGGAGATAGGGTATTCTTGAAAATTTCTCCTTTTAGAGGCGTTGTGCGATTTGGCAAACGTGGGAAGCTATCTCCTCGATACATTGGTCCGTACGAGATTCTTGAAAAGATTGGCGATCGAGCTTATCGACTTGCTCTTCCTCCTTCTTTATCCGGAATACATGACGTATTTCATGTATCAATGTTACGCAGATATATGCCAGATGTTTCTCATGTTATTCAACCGAAGGAAGCTGAACTTGATCAAACCTTGAGCTATATAGAACGACCGATACAGATTCTTGATCGAAAGGACAAACAGCTCAGAACGAAGACCATTCCACTTGTGAAAGTTCAGTGGAGTCGACATGGCATTGAGGAAGCGACGTGGGAAACGGAAGAAAACATGAGGCAGAAACACCCCGAGTTATTTATATGATATGAGTATGTATTCAGTTTTAGATTATCAAACTGTTTTAGATACTTTGTATGGTTACTTCAGTTCGAGGACGAACTTCTGTCTTAGAGGGGGAGAAATGTAATGCCCAGAGCAATGATTGACATGTACGAATTCATAGATATGTTGTGAAGATTGTACATAACCATAAGAAATAAGAAATGATATCTATTGAGATTAGATTGACCGATATCGAGAATGTTGGATTATTTATATTTCGGTGAGACCGGAAGGACCGAACCAGGATCGGATCGTCCGATGCGTTCGGATCGTCCGTTCGGCGTTCGGAGCGTCCGAGCCAGGTGGCTGGACACATGGATGGCATGCAGAGTTCGGATCGACCGATCGTAGTTCGGATCATCCGAGACAGTTGGCTAGAGACGTGGAAGACATGCAGGATTCGGAACGTCCGAAGTGAGTTCGGAGCGTCCGAAGTGTGTCAGATCGGAGCGTCCGAAGTGGATCGGATCTTCCGATCATTGTCTATAAATAGAGGCGCGAGATTTCATTTGATTAGTAAGTGTTAAAGAAACATTTCCTAGAAAGTGTTAGACATTCTATTGCAGATTCATCTTCACGACTGTAACAGCAATTCTACGACGAAAGGTATAATACATGTTTTGTTTTGGGGAATCACGACTCAAATGAGATCACATTTGAGTTTCCCAACCAAAACCACATACGAGTTTTATTGTTTATATCTTGATATAGGTATTATTACTATAGATTTGTTTATAGATCTTGTATGCAAATCTCGCTATGCTTTGTTTACAGATCATGTTACATTGCATTAGATGTTTATTAGAACTTGTATTCAATTCTTATTATGCTTTGTTTACAGATCATGTTACATTGCATTAGATGATTATGCTTGTTTACAGATTTTGTATTCATGCATTAAGATAGGACAGTCTGGAGATCAGGCAGACTTCTAGATGTTCGGTTCTATCCCAGCTTAGGGGAAGATCACCGCCCCTTTGTAGACGTGGATACAGATCAGGCCGAAGTCTAGGAATAAGACGTACCGTCACCCCGATTGGGAGGGTAGGTGATAGATCGTCTTATTCACACCGGGATCCCTAGAGTTTTAGTCGAGTCGCATCTAGACATGATTAGGCTCGCATTTCATGATTTTATATGAATGACATTCATATCAGCATGTTTCATGTTTTATAGTATTTATATGCATGTTCACATGTTTATACTGGGATGTGTTCTCACCGGTTTTCCGGCTGTTGTTATGTCTGTATGTGTGCATAACAACAGGTGGGGCAGGATTTGGGTCGAGACAGAGATGATCGTGTTAGCGTGGAGATCTCGGGCCTAGCAGACGGACCAGTAGTAGTCTTTTGTTATGTACTGTATTTTATTACTGGTTAGTTGAGGACATACGGAACAGGACATAGATTTTATGTTTGTATGTTGTAAATTAAATAAAGAACTTGTGCTTGTCTAGTTACATTTTGATTTAAATATAAAAGCGAAAAATTGACCCACATTTTAGAATAACAATCCATTTAATCCCAAGAAAAAGATTTAGAGCCCGGGTCCCCACAACAGGTGGTATCAGAGCCGATAGTTCCGTTAGACTGAAATAGGATAGAATGAGCGGGGTAGATCGAGTCTTCTTCCTTGCTTGATGATGTGCTAGCATGATTATTGCTTTCTTATTACATGTTGTTTGGTATTTGATTAATTTCAGCATATGATTGACTGAATCAGAACCGATTCTAGATCAGAGGTAACTGACTAGATGATGGCTGAGACAGTTGTATATCTTGTTTACTAATCAGTTGGATTATTAGATATGCCTCCTAGAAGAGCAGCCGTACCTCTACGACCAGCAGCGCCAGAGCAGGGGAGTACATCCGGAGATCCTATGGATGTTACGGCGACCCCTATGGAGACGTTGCTGAAGCGATTCCAATCCTTTCGACCTCCCACTTTAAAAGGTACCGAGAATGCCATCGAGTGCGAAAGTTGGCTTGAAGATATTGAGATGCTATTCGACTCGTTGGAGTACAGTGATGAGAAGAGGATCAAGCTAATTGGCCATCAATTGCAAGATATAGCAAAGAATTGGTGGTTGAACATTAGGAGAGCTTTAGAGCAGCGGGGTACCGAAATTTCTTGGAAGGTATTCAAGACCGAGTTTTATCAGCGATTCTTCCCTGTATCCTACCGTAAAGATAAAGGCGCTGAATTCGCAAACCTGAGGCAAGGGCCATTGAACATTGAGGAGTACGTTGCTAAATTCTCTTCTTTGCTTCGTTTTGCACCCCATGTTTCAGGAAATGACGAGGCCATGGCGGATCAGTTTATAAATGGCCTGAATCCAGATATCTTTACGTTGGTCAATACTGGGAGACCCGATAACTTCTCGGATGCATTGAATCGTGCCAAAGGAGCTGAAGCAGGATTGCTTAGACAACGGAGTGCTCCGTATGTTGCACCGAGTCCGAGACCGCCACTACCTCCATCCCAAGTTCCTCCTCCTCGATTCGAAAGTGGTGGTAGTGGTAGTGGACGCAAAGAACAGTTGAAGGCGAAGGGGAAGCAGTTTAAGCGACCTGGGAGCAGTTCATCCAGCTCCAGCGGATCAAGACAGACTGGTTTTGATCAAAGTTCAAGGACTTCAGGTGTATATTGCAATAATTGTGGAGGTAGGCATGCGACTGAACAGTGCCAAGGAGTTACAGGCCGATGCAACATTTGTAGGCAACCGGGGCATTTTGCCAAAGTCTGTCCACAGAGAGGTGTACAGCAAGGCCAGAGTGGAAGAGCATCCGGTTCAGTACCTCAGTTTGAGCGGCAGGCATCGTCGGTTCACTCTTTTCAGCCTCCACCAGCACCGACTCCACCCAGAGGCCGAGATAGTCAGACTGTGACTCAACCTCCGAGGCAACAGGCCCAAGTGTTTGCGTTGACAGAGAAACAAGCACAAGATGCACCAGATGATGTTATAGCAGGTAACTGTCTCCTTTATGGTTATCCTGCTTATATCTTGATAGATACAGGTGCATCGCATACATTCATCTCAGAACGATTTGCATTGTTGCATTCATTGCCTGTTGAGTCTTTGTTAGACGTTGTGTCTATTAATTCTCCGTTGGGAAGTGGATTAATATCTGTAACTACGGTTAGACATTGCATTCTACAGTTTGAGGGGCATGAGATTGACCTAGATTGTATAGTGTTGGGTCTAGCTGATTTTGATTGTATAGTCGGTATTGACATGCTAACGAAGTACAGAGCCACCGTGGATTGTTTCCACAAGATTGTCAGATTCAGACCCGAGATGACAGACGAGTAGAAATTCTACGGGAAGGGTTCCAGATCTCGGATTCCCTTGATTTCGGCTCTTACTATGAACAGACTGTTACAGAAAGGAGCGGATGGTTTCTTTGTTTATGCTGTAGATATGCAGAAGTCGAGCCCGGCATTGGCAGATCTGCCAGTAGTACGGGAATTTCCAGATATTTTTCCAGATGAGATCCCAGGATTACCTCCGGTTCGTGAGGTAGATTTCAGCATTGAACTTGCGCCAGGTACCGTACCTATTTCGAGAGCTCCATATAGGATGGCACCCATCGAACTCAAAGAATTGAAAGCACAATTAGAAGATCTTCTAGCCAAGGGATATATCAGACCTAGTGTATCTCCTTGGGGCGCTCCGGTGCTGTTCGTGCGAAAGAAAGATGGGTCGATGCGGTTGTGTATCGATTACCGGCAGTTGAACAAGGCAACGATCAAGAATAAATATCCTTTGCCTAGGATCGATGACCTATTTGATCAGTTGCAGGGATCCTCGGTCTATTCTAAGATTGATTTACGTTCTGGTTATCATCAGCTCAGAGTTCGAGATATAGACATACCAAA
Source organism: Primulina eburnea (assembly GCF_022965805.1). Taxonomy (NCBI): domain Eukaryota; kingdom Viridiplantae; phylum Streptophyta; class Magnoliopsida; order Lamiales; family Gesneriaceae; genus Primulina; species Primulina eburnea. The sequence goes on along the minus strand of NC_133103.1, from coordinate 42,993,084 downwards.
GACAGCGTTTCGAACCAGGTATGGACATTACGAATTTATTGTCATGCCTTTTGGTTTAACAAATGCTCCTGCGGTATTTATGGGCTTGATGAACCAAGTGTTTCAGAGATATCTAGATGAATTTGTGATTGTCTTCATTGATGACATTTTGGTGTATTCGAAGAACAGAAATGAGCATGCAGAGCATCTCAGAATTGTTTTGCAGACGTTGAGAAACGAGCGACTGTATGCTAAATTGTCAAAGTGTGAGTTTTGGTTGAATAGAGTTGTCTTCTTAGGACATATCATTTCTGGAGATGGTATTTCTGTTGATCCGAGTAAAGTGGAAGCTGTGATTAGTTGGTCGAGACCGACTTCTGTACCAGAAATACGCAGTTTCATGGGCTTAGCCGGATACTACAGAAGATTTATCAAAGATTTCTCCAGTATTGCAAAACCAATAACTCAATTAACACAAAAGAATGCACCATTTGTTTGGTCAGAGGAGTGTGAGTCTAGCTTTGTTGAATTGAAGAAAAGGCTGACCAGTGCTCCAGTATTGACGATACCTTCAGGTACAGGTGATTTTGTTGTATATTGTGATGCTTCTCATAGAGGTTTGGGATGTGTTCTTATGCAGCGAGGTCATGTGATCGCATACGCCTCGAGACAATTGAAGCCACATGAAGTTCGATACCCCATTCATGATCTTGAATTGGCGGCTATCGTGTTTGCATTAAAGATTTGGCGTCATTATCTCTATGGCGAGAAATTTGAGATCTTTTCCGATCACAAGAGCTTAAAGTACCTATTTTCTCAATCAGAATTGAATATGAAGCAACGTAGATGGCTAGATCTTCTGAAAGACTTTGACTGTGAAATCAAATATTATCCAGGAAAGTCAAATGCAGCAGCCGATGCCTTGAGTCGTAAGGTAAGTTCTTTGTCCTTATCGACGATAGGTGTTAACAAGTTAGTTGAAAATTGCTGTACATCTGGATTAGAATTTGATACAGATAGTAAGCCACTACGACTCTTTACGATCCAAGTTGAGCCCAATTTGATTATGAGGATTAAGGAAGCACAAAGAACCGATCAAAATGTGCAAAGATCAATCCAAATGGTCAGATCAGGGCATGTATCAGAATATCAGGTACGAGATCATGTGTTGTACGTGAATAACCGTCTAGTTGTGCCAGATGTTGCAGATTTGAGACAGCAGATTCTGACGGAGGCACATTGTAGTCGGTTCAGCATCCATCCTGGTGGCAGAAAGATGTACAATGACTTGAAGACACAGTTCTGGTGGAAGCAAATGAAGTCAGACATTGCCGAATTTGTGTCTAAATGCTTGAACTGCCAACAGGTGAAGGCCGAGAGGAAGAAGCCGGGGGGTTTACTTCAGAGTTTATCCATTCCAGAATGGAAATGGGACCACATTTCCATGGATTTCGTGACGAAGTTACCTCGATCATCCAGAGGTTGCGATGCGATTTGGGTCATTATTGACAGATTGACCAAATCTGCTTGTTTCATCCCTTATAGAATGACGTATAGACAGGATCAGATGGCGGAGATTTATATTCGTGAGGTAGTCAGATTGCATGGAGTGCCGAAGTCTATCGTATCAGATCGTGATCCACGATTCACTTCACACTTCTGGCACAGTTTACAGCAGGCGTTAGGTACGACCTTACACCTTAGCACTGCTTACCATCCTCAGACAGACGGACAGTCAGAACGGACTATCCAGACATTAGAGGATATGTTGAGAGCCGTCGTGCTAGATTTTGGCATTAGTTGGCAAGATTCCCTACCTCTTTGCGAATTCTCGTACAATAATAGCTATCAAACAAGCATTGAGATGGCACCGTTTGAAGCTTTGTATGGCAAGAGGTGCAGATCTCCGCTATATTGGGATGATGTTTCAGAAGTACCAGAACTTGGGCCAGATATGATTCGTGACATGACTGAGAAGGTAAAGGTTATTCAGAAAAGAATGAAGACAGCACAGGATAGGCAAGCAAAGTACGCCAATATCAGACGTAGACCGTTAGTATTTGAGGTAGGAGATAGGGTATTCTTGAAAATTTCTCCTTTTAGAGGCGTTGTGCGATTTGGCAAACGTGGGAAGCTATCTCCTCGATACATTGGTCCGTACGAGATTCTTGAAAAGATTGGCGATCGAGCTTATCGACTTGCTCTTCCTCCTTCTTTATCCGGAATACATGACGTATTTCATGTATCAATGTTACGCAGATATATGCCAGATGTTTCTCATGTTATTCAACCGAACGAAGCTGAACTTGATCAAACCTTGAGCTATATAGAACGACCGATACAGATTCTTGATCGAAAGGACAAACAGCTCAGAACGAAGACCATTCCACTTGTGAAAGTTCAGTGGAGTCGACATGGCATTGAGGAAGCGACGTGGGAAACGGAAGAAAACATGAGGCAGAAACACCCCGAGTTATTTATATGATATGAGTATGTATTCAGTTTTAGATTATCAAACTGTTTTAGATACTTTGTATGGTTACTTCAGTTCGAGGACGAACTTCTGTCTTAGAGGGGGAGAAATGTAATGCCCAGAGCAATGATTGACATGTACGAATTCATAGATATGTTGTGAAGATTGTACATAACCATAAGAAATAAGAAATGATATCTATTGAGATTAGATTGACCGATATCGAGAATGTTGGATTATTTATATTTCGGTGAGACCGGAAGGACCGAACCAGGATCGGATCGTCCGATGCGTTCGGATCGTCCGTTCGGCGTTCGGAGCGTCCGAGCCAGGTGGCTGGACACATGGATGGCATGCAGAGTTCGGATCGACCGATCGTAGTTCGGATCATCCGAGACAGTTGGCTAGAGACGTGGAAGACATGCAGGATTCGGAACGTCCGAAGTGAGTTCGGAGCGTCCGAAGTGTGTCAGATCGGAGCGTCCGAAGTGGATCGGATCTTCCGATCATTGTCTATAAATAGAGGCGCGAGATTTCATTTGATTAGTAAGTGTTAAAGAAACATTTCCTAGAAAGTGTTAGACATTCTATTGCAGATTCATCTTCACGACTGTAACAGCAATTCTACGACGAAAGGTATAATACATGTTTTGTTTTGGGGAATCACGACTCAAATGAGATCACATTTGAGTTTCCCAACCAAAACCACATACGAGTTTTATTGTTTATATCTTGATATAGGTATTATTACTATAGATTTGTTTATAGATCTTGTATGCAAATCTCGCTATGCTTTGTTTACAGATCATGTTACATTGCATTAGATGTTTATTAGAACTTGTATTCAATTCTTATTATGCTTTGTTTACAGATCATGTTACATTGCATTAGATGATTATGCTTGTTTACAGATTTTGTATTCATGCATTAAGATAGGACAGTCTGGAGATCAGGCAGACTTCTAGATGTTCGGTTCTATCCCAGCTTAGGGGAAGATCACCGCCCCTTTGTAGACGTGGATACAGATCAGGCCGAAGTCTAGGAATAAGACGTACCGTCACCCCGATTGGGAGGGTAGGTGATAGATCGTCTTATTCACACCGGGATCCCTAGAGTTTTAGTCGAGTCGCATCTAGACATGATTAGGCTCGCATTTCATGATTTTATATGAATGACATTCATATCAGCATGTTTCATGTTTTATAGTATTTATATGCATGTTCACATGTTTATACTGGGATGTGTTCTCACCGGTTTTCCGGCTGTTGTTATGTCTGTATGTGTGCATAACAACAGGTGGGGCAGGATTTGGGTCGAGACAGAGATGATCGTGTTAGCGTGGAGATCTCGGGCCTAGCAGACGGACCAGTAGTAGTCTTTTGTTATGTACTGTATTTTATTACTGGTTAGTTGAGGACATACGGAACAGGACATAGATTTTATGTTTGTATGTTGTAAATTAAATAAAGAACTTGTGCTTGTCTAGTTACATTTTGATTTAAATATAAAAGCGAAAAATTGACCCACATTTTAGAATAACAATCCATTTAATCCCAAGAAAAAGATTTAGAGCCCGGGTCCCCACAACAGGTGGTATCAGAGCCGATAGTTCCGTTAGACTGAAATAGGATAGAATGAGCGGGGTAGATCGAGTCTTCTTCCTTGCTTGATGATGTGCTAGCATGATTATTGCTTTCTTATTACATGTTGTTTGGTATTTGATTAATTTCAGCATATGATTGACTGAATCATAACCGATTCTAGATCAGAGGTAACTGACTAGATGATGGCTGAGACAGTTGTATATCTTGTTTACTAATCAGTTGGATTATTAGATATGCCTCCTAGAAGAGCAGCCGTACCTCTACGACCAGCAGCGCCAGAGCAGGGGAGTACATCCGGAGATCCTATGGATGTTACGGCGACCCCTATGGAGACGTTGCTGAAGCGATTCCAATCCTTTCGACCTCCCACTTTAAAAGGTACCGAGAATGCCATCGAGTGCGAAAGTTGGCTTGAAGATATTGAGATGCTATTCGACTCGTTGGAGTACAGTGATGAGAAGAGGATCAAGCTAATTGGCCATCAATTGCAAGATATAGCAAAGAATTGGTGGTTGAACATTAGGAGAGCTTTAGAGCAGCGGGGTACCGAAATTTCTTGGAAGGTATTCAAGACCGAGTTTTATCAGCGATTCTTCCCTGTATCCTACCGTAAAGATAAAGGCGCTGAATTCGCAAACCTGAGGCAAGGGCCATTGAACATTGAGGAGTACGTTGCTAAATTCTTTTCTTTGCTTCGTTTTGCACCCCATGTTTCAGGAAATGACGAGGCCATGGCGGATCAGTTTATAAATGGCCTGAATCCAGATATCTTTACGTTGGTCAATACTGGGAGACCCGATAACTTCTCGGATGCATTGAATCGTGCCAAAGGAGCTGAAGCAGGATTGCTTAGACAACGGAGTGCTCCGTATGTTGCACCGAGTCCGAGACCGCCACTACCTCCATCCCAAGTTCCTCCTCCTCGATTCGAAAGTGGTGGTAGTGGTAGTGGACGCAAAGAACAGTTGAAGGCGAAGGGGAAGCAGTTTAAGCGACCTGGGAGCAGTTCATCCAGCTCCAGCGGATCAAGACAGACTGGTTTTGATCAAAGTTCAAGGACTTCAGGTGTATATTGCAATAATTGTGGAGGTAGGCATGCGACTGAACAGTGCCAAGGAGTTACAGGCCGATGCAACATTTGTAGGCAACCGGGGCATTTTGCCAAAGTCTGTCCACAGAGAGGTGTACAGCAAGGCCAGAGTGGAAGAGCATCCGGTTCAGTACCTCAGTTTGAGCGGCAGGCATCGTCGGTTCACTCTTTTCAGCCTCCACCAGCACCGACTCCACCCAGAGGCCGAGATAGTCAGACTGTGACTCAACCTCCGAGGCAACAGGCCCAAGTGTTTGCGTTGACAGAGGAACAAGCACAAGATGCACCAGATGATGTTATAGCAGGTAACTGTCTCCTTTATGGTTATCCTGCTTATATCTTGATAGATACAGGTGCATCGCATACATTCATCTCAGAACGATTTGCATTGTTGCATTCATTGCCTGTTGAGTCTTTGTTAGACGTTGTGTCTATTAATTCTCCGTTGGGAAGTGGATTAATATCTGTAACTACGGTTAGACATTGCATTCTACAGTTTGAGGGGCATGAGATTGACCTAGATTGTATAGTGTTGGGTCTAGCTGATTTTGATTGTATAGTCGGTATTGACATGCTAACGAAGTACAGAGCCACCGTGGATTGTTTCCACAAGATTGTCAGATTCAGACCCGAGATGACAGACGAGTAGAAATTCTACGGGAAGGGTTCCAGATCTCGGATTCCCTTGATTTCGGCTCTTACTATGAACAGACTGTTACAGGAAAGGAGCGGATGGTTTCTTTGTTTATGCTGTAGATATGCAGAAGTCGAGCCCGGCATTGGCAGATCTGCCAGTAGTACGGGAATTTCCAGATATTTTTCCAGATGAGATCCCAGGATTACCTCCGGTTCGTGAGGTAGATTTCAGCATTGAACTTGCGCCAGGTACCGTACCTATTTCGAGAGCTCCATATAGGATGGCACCCATCGAACTCAAAGAATTGAAAGCACAATTAGAAGATCTTCTAGCCAAGGGATATATCAGACCTAGTGTATCTCCTTGGGGCGCTCCGGTGCTGTTCGTGCGAAAGAAAGATGGGTCGATGCGGTTGTGTATCGATTACCGGCAGTTGAACAAGGCAACGATCAAGAATAAATATCCTTTGCCTAGGATCGATGACCTATTTGATCAGTTGCAGGGATCCTCGGTCTATTCTAAGATTGATTTACGTTCTGGTTATCATCAGCTCAGAGATCGAGATATAGACATACCAAAGACAGCGTTTCGAACCAGGTATGGACATTACGAATTTATTGTCATGCCTTTTGGTTTAACAAATGCTCCTGCGGTATTTATGGGCTTGATGAACCAAGTGTTTCAGAGATATCTAGATGAATTTGTGATTGTCTTCATTGATGACATTTTGGTGTATTCGAAGAACAGAAATGAGCATGCAGAGCATCTCAGAATTGTTTTGCAGACGTTGAGAAACGAGCGACTGTATGCTAAATTGTCAAAGTGTGAGTTTTGGTTGAATAGAGTTGTCTTCTTAGGACATATCATTTCTGGAGATGGTATTTCTGTTGATCCGAGTAAAGTGGAAGCTGTGATTAGTTGGTCGAGACCGACTTCTGTACCAGAAATACGCAGTTTCATGGGCTTAGCCGGATACTACAGAAGATTTATCAAAGATTTCTCCAGTATTGCAAAACCAATAACTCAATTAACACAAAAGAATGCACCATTTGTTTGGTCAGAGGAGTGTGAGTCTAGCTTTGTTGAATTGAAGAAAAGGCTGACCAGTGCTCCAGTATTGACGATACCTTCAGGTACAGGTGATTTTGTTGTATATTGTGATGCTTCTCATAGAGGTTTGGGATGTGTTCTTATGCAGCGAGGTCATGTGATCGCATACGCCTCGAGACAATTGAAGCCACATGAAGTTCGATACCCCATTCATGATCTTGAATTGGCGGCTATCGTGTTTGCATTAAAGATTTGGCGTCATTATCTCTATGGCGAGAAATTTGAGATCTTTTCCGATCACAAGAGCTTAAAGTACCTATTTTCTCAATCAGAATTGAATATGAAGCAACGTAGATGGCTAGATCTTCTGAAAGACTTTGACTGTGAAATCAAATATTATCCAGGAAAGTCAAATGCAGCAGCCGATGCCTTGAGTCGTAAGGTATGTTCTTTGTCCTTATCGACGATAGGTGTTAACAAGTTAGTTGAAAATTGCTGTACATCTGGATTAGAATTTGATACAGATAGTAAGCCACTACGACTCTTTACGATCCAAGTTGAGCCCAATTTGATTATGAGGATTAAGGAAGCACAAAGAACCGATCAAAATGTGCAAAGATCAATCCAAATGGTCAGATCAGGGCATGTATCAGAATATCAGGTACGAGATCATGTGTTGTACGTGAATAACCGTCTAGTTGTGCCAGATGTTGCAGATTTGAGACAGCAGATTCTGACGGAGGCACATTGTAGTCGGTTCAGCATCCATCCTGGTGGCAGAAAGATGTACAATGACTTGAAGACACAGTTCTGGTGGAAGCAAATGAAGTCAGACATTGCCGAATTTGTGTCTAAATGCTTGAACTGCCAACAGGTGAAGGCCGAGAGGAAGAAGCCGGGGGGTTTACTTCAGAGTTTATCCATTCCAGAATGGAAATGGGACCACATTTCCATGGATTTCGTGACGAAGTTACCTCGATCATCCAGAGGTTGCGATGCGATTTGGGTCATTATTGACAGATTGACCAAATCTGCTTGTTTCATCCCTTATAGAATGACGTATAGACAGGATCAGATGGCGGAGATTTATATTCGTGAGGTAGTCAGATTGCATGGAGTGCCGAAGTCTATCGTATCAGATCGTGATCCACGATTCACTTCACACTTCTGGCACAGTTTACAGCAGGCGTTAGGTACGACCTTACACCTTAGCACTGCTTACCATCCTCAGACAGACGGACAGTCAGAACGGACTATCCAGACATTAGAGGATATGTTGAGAGCCGTCGTGCTAGATTTTGGCATTAGTTGGCAAGATTCCCTACCTCTTTGCGAATTCTCGTACAATAATAGCTATCAAACAAGCATTGAGATGGCACCGTTTGAAGCTTTGTATGGCAAGAGGTGCAGATCTCCGCTATATTGGGATGATGTTTCAGAAGTACCAGAACTTGGGCCAGATATGATTCGTGACATGACTGAGAAGGTAAAGGTTATTCAGAAAAGAATGAAGACAGCACAGGATAGGCAAGCAAAGTACGCCAATATCAGACGTAGACCGTTAGTATTTGAGGTAGGAGATAGGGTATTCTTGAAAATTTCTCCTTTTAGAGGCGTTGTGCGATTTGGCAAACGTGGGAAGCTATCTCCTCGATACATTGGTCCGTACGAGATTCTTGAAAAGATTGGCGATCGAGCTTATCGACTTGCTCTTCCTCCTTCTTTATCCGGAATACATGACGTATTTCATGTATCAATGTTACGCAGATATATGCCAGATGTTTCTCATGTTATTCAACCGAACGAAGCTGAACTTGATCAAACCTTGAGCTATATAGAACGACCGATACAGATTCTTGATCGAAAGGACAAACAGCTCAGAACGAAGACCATTCCACTTGTGAAAGTTCAGTGGAGTCGACATGGCATTGAGGAAGCGACGTGGGAAACGGAAGAAAACATGAGGCAGAAACACCCCGAGTTATTTATATGATATGAGTATGTATTCAGTTTTAGATTATCAAACTGTTTTAGATACTTTGTATGGTTACTTCAGTTCGAGGACGAACTTCTGTCTTAGAGGGGGAGAAATGTAATGCCCAGAGCAATGATTGACATGTACGAATTCATAGATATGTTGTGAAGATTGTACATAACCATAAGAAATAAGAAATGATATCTATTGAGATTAGATTGACCGATATCGAGAATGTTGGATTATTTATATTTCGGTGAGACCGGAAGGACCGAACCAGGATCGGATCGTCCGATGCGTTCGGATCGTCCGTTCGGCGTTCGGAGCGTCCGAGCCAGGTGGCTGGACACATGGATGGCATGCAGAGTTCGGATCGACCGATCGTAGTTCGGATCATCCGAGACAGTTGGCTAGAGACGTGGAAGACATGCAGGATTCGGAACGTCCGAAGTGAGTTCGGAGCGTCCGAAGTGTGTCAGATCGGAGCGTCCGAAGTGGATCGGATCTTCCGATCATTGTCTATAAATAGAGGCGCGAGATTTCATTTGATTAGTAAGTGTTAAAGAAACATTTCCTAGAAAGTGTTAGACATTCTATTGCAGATTCATCTTCACGACTGTAACAGCAATTCTACGACGAAAGGTATAATACATGTTTTGTTTTGGGGAATCACGACTCAAATGAGATCACATTTGAGTTTCCCAACCAAAACCACATACGAGTTTTATTGTTTATATCTTGATATAGGTATTATTACTATAGATTTGTTTATAGATCTTGTATGCAAATCTCGCTATGCTTTGTTTACAGATCATGTTACATTGCATTAGATGTTTATTAGAACTTGTATTCAATTCTTATTATGCTTTGTTTACAGATCATGTTACATTGCATTAGATGATTATGCTTGTTTACAGATTTTGTATTCATGCATTAAGATAGGACAGTCTGGAGATCAGGCAGACTTCTAGATGTTCGGTTCTATCCCAGCTTAGGGGAAGATCACCGCCCCTTTGTAGACGTGGATACAGATCAGGCCGAAGTCTAGGAATAAGACGTACCGTCACCCCGATTGGGAGGGTAGGTGATAGATCGTCTTATTCACACCGGGATCCCTAGAGTTTTAGTCGAGTCGCATCTAGACATGATTAGGCTCGCATTTCATGATTTTATATGAATGACATTCATATCAGTGTAGTAGCCCGAATTCCAAATTGGGTAATTAACGGAGTAATGGTAATTAAGAAGGTTTAATGTGTAATTTTGACCGAGTCATGATCGGACGGACCGAAGATGGTTCGGAAGCACCGAAGAGTTCGGAAGGTCCGAGGTGGGTTCGGTGGATCCGATCATGAGGTGTCAAGAGCAGCTGGACACGTGCATGTTCGGACGGTCCGAAGTGTATGATCGGAGGATCCGATCATGAGCTGTCAAGAGCCGATGGACACGTAAGAGTTCGGACGTTCCGAAGAGGGTTCGGACGATCCGAACATGGCCTATAAATAGTGGTCGGATTTCCTCATTTTGACTCGCCAATTCAGAGAATTCCATAGCATGTCGTGCTAGATTTTGGCATGGTTGGCAAGATTCCCTACCTCTTTGCGAATTCTTTTAATAAAGCTATCAACGAGCATTGAGATGGCACCTTTTGAAGCTTTTATGGCAAGAGTGCAGATCTCCGCTATATGGGATGATTTTCAGAGGTACCAGAACTTGGGCCAGATATGATTTGACATGACAGAGAGGTAAATTATTCAGAAGAGTGAGAACAGCACAAGATGACAAGCAAAGTAGCCAATATCAACGTAGACCGTTAGTATTTGAGGGGGAATAGGGTATTCTTGAAAATTTCTCCTTATAGGCGTTGTCGATTTGGCAAACGGGAAACTATCTCCTCGATACATTGGTCCTTACGAGATTCTTGAAAGATTGGCGATCGAGCTTATCGACTTGCCTTCCTCCTTCTTATCGGGATACATGACGTTTTCATGTATCATGTTGCGAAATATATGCCAGATTCTCATGTATTCAACCGACGAACTGAACTTGATCAACATTGAGCTATTGGAACAACCGATACAGATTCTTGATCGAAAGGACAAAAAGCTCAAACGAAGACCATTCCACTGTGGAAATTTCAGTGGAGTCGCATGGCATTGAGGAAGCGACTTGGGAACAGAAGCAAATGAGACAGAAACATCCCGAGTTATTTACATGAGTATGTAATTGTTTACTTTGGTTTGTATTGCATCTTTGTGTACTTTAATTGATCATCTACAATTTCGAGGACGAAATCATTTCTTAGAGGGGAGAAATGTAAGGCTCGAGATTTATTAATCTTCATCTATGCGATATTCGATAGTGGTAGAGTGCATGACATTGCTGAGAAACACTAAGTAAAATGAGGGTAGTAAAGACATGAGAAAAGATGTAAAGGTGAGAATAAATGTAAAGCCGAAGCTTGGCGCATATGCGCGAAGGAATGCGCGCATATGCATGAGAATTCCAGTAGCATTGGCGCATATCGCGGAAAGAGTGGCGCATATGCGCACATGTACAGCAGCCTCGCGCATATGCGCGAGAGTAGTGGCGCATATCGCGGAGCCGTCAGAACCATTGGCGCATATGCGCGAGTTTAGTGGCGGATATGCGCGAGTGCTAAATCTGCCGAACAGTAGGTTCGGCGCATATGCGCGAATAATTCCGCGCATATGCGCGAGACGTGTAATGCAAAGAATGAGCCATGTGTGTTAGGCATGCAAGATATATATATAGGTGGCACGAATTCTCCTCTTCCACGAAGAATCGGCAGGTTGCTGAGGAGGAAAGCTTTCTTTCTTAAACACCTTTACATTGCGATTGTACAAGATTTAACTATCCAAACTTTGATCCGACTTCGTTTTTGAACTCCTCTCCGTATTAGCTGCAAGGTGACGTAAGTTTTTCCTTGATTCCAGCATGTTTTGAAATATATGGATTGGGGAAATTATGAATTACACTAGATTATGTGTTCTTGTTAGTTGAGGATTGTAGAATCGAAACCGGATTGAAAAACGGATGTCATATGCTATTGTAATAGAATTTTAGTTATATAACTTGAGTTATGTGCAGATTTGGGAGAGTATGTTATTTATGAAATCGATTTTGATCTTGAAATGGGATATTGGTCTATGTTGGTATATGTTAGAATTGATTGATCGGTATCGAGAATTACTTCGTTATGGCCGTCGAAATGTATTGAGATCACGTAGTGACTTGGATATATGTTGATTTAGATTGAAATTAATAGAGTGCGATCCACATTTCCATTCAGATTTGTATTGGAGACCGTGACAGCGTCTACGACGAAAGGTATGTACATGTTTTGTTTGGGGAATCACGACTCAAATGAGATCACATTTGATTTTTCCCAAACAAAATCACATACTTGTTTTTTTTCATACCTTGGTATGATATGATTGTTTATAGATTTGTTTATAGAATTTGTATGCAGATCTTGCTATGCTTTGTTTACAGATCGTGTAGCATTGCATTATGCTTGTTTACGATTTTGTATTCATTCATTAAGATAGGGCAGTCTGGAGATCTGGCAGACTACGAATGTTCGGCGATATCCAGCTTAGGGGAAGATCACCGCCCCTATTGTAGACCGGATACAATCAGGCCGAAGTCTAGGAATAAGACGTACCAGCACCCGATTGGTAGGGTAGGTGACAGCCAGTGACGTCTTATTCACACACGGGATCCCTAGAGTTCTAGTCGAGTCGAGTCTAGACATGATTAGATTCACATTGTATGATTTTATATGATGACATTCATATCAGCATTTCTCATGTTTGATTGTTTTATATGCATGTTACATGTTTATACGGGGATTTGTTCTCACCGGTTTTCCGGCTGTTGTTATGTCTGTTGTGTGCATAACAACAGGTGGGGCAGGATCGGGTCGGACAAGATGATCGTGAAGCGTGGTGATCTCGGGCACAGCAGAGGACTAGTGGTTCTTTGTTAGACTTGTACTATCGTTTGTTTATAGATGTATTGAACACTAGTCGTAAGAACAAGATTGTACTTCATGTTTATATTGTAATTTACTAAGAATTATGTTTGTTTAGTTACATTTGATTTTTTGTAAAAGCAAAAATTTGACCAACGTTTTTAATAACAATCCATTTAATCCCAAGAAAAAAATTAGAGCCCGGGTCCATACAATCTATCCACAACAAAAAAATAAATCCCTCCCTTCTTAGTCCTAGGCAACCCCAAATAAAGTCCATAGAAATATCAATCCAAGTTCTATTTAAGAATAGCACGCAAAAGTGTTCCCAAAGTTCTATTGACAACTTCAGTTTGTCCATCCTTTGAGGATGACATGTAGTAGAAAACAACAATTTTGTGCCAAGTTTAGCCCATAAAGTCTCCAAAAGTAATTCATATTTAACATCGCGACCAGAAACAATTGTCCCATGCCATGCAACCTAGCGAATCTATCCACACACAACAAAAATAGAATCCTCCCCTTCTTAGTCCTAGGCAACCCAAAATAAGTCCATAGAAATGTAAATCAAAGTTCTTCTTAAGAATAGCACGCAAAAGTGTTCCCATAGTTCTATTGACAACTTCGGTTTGTCCATCCGTTTGAGGATGACTTGTAGTAGAAAACAACAATTTTGTGCCAAGTTTAGCCCATAAAGTATTTCAAAAGTAACTAAAGAATATAACATCGCGATCAGAAACAATAGTCATAGGTATGCCATGCAACCTAACGACTTCTCTAAAGAACAAATCCGCAATGTTTGAAGCATCATCGGTTTTATGACAAGCTATAAAATGTGCCATCTTAGAGAATCTATCCACAACAACAAAAATAGAATCCCTCCCCTTCTTAGTCCTAGGCAACCCCAAAATAAAGTCCATAGAAATATCAATCCAAGTTCTATTTAAGAATAGCACGCAAAAGTGTTCCCAAAGTTCTATTGACAACATCAGTTTGTCCATCCGTTTGAGGATGACAAGTAGTAGAAAACAACAATTTTGTGCCAAGTTTAGCCCATAAAGACTTCCAAAAGTAACTCAAGAATTTAACATCGCGACCAGAAACAATAGTCCTAGGAATGCAATGCAACCTAACGACTTCTCTAATGAAAAAATCCGCAATGTTTGAAGCATCATCAGTTTTATGACAAGCTATAAATGTGCCATCTTAGAGAATCTATCAACAACAACAAAAATAGAATCCCTCCCCTTCTTAGTCCTAGGCAACCCCAAAATAAAGTCCATAGAATTGTAAATCCAAGTTCTTCTTAAGAATAGCACGCAAAAGTGTTCCCATAGTTCTATTGACAACTTCGGTTTGTCCATCCGTTTGAGGATGACAAGTAGTAGAAAACAACAATTTTGTGCCAAGTTTAGCCCATAAAGTATTTCAAAAGTAACTAAAGAATATAACATCGCGATCAGAAACAATAGTCTTAGGTATGCCATGCAACCTAACGACTTCTCTAAAGAACAAATCCGCAATGTTTGAAGCATCATCGGTTTTATGACAAGCTATAAAATGTGCCATCTTAGAGAATCTATCCACAACAACAAAAATAGAATCCCTCCCCTTCTTAGTCCTAGGCAACCCCAAAATAAAGTCCATAGAAATATCAATCCAAGTTCTATTTAAGAATAGCACGCAAAAGTGTTCCCAAAGTTCTATTGACAACATCAGTTTGTCCATCCGTTTGAGGATGACAAGTAGTAGAAAACAACAATTTTGTGCCAAGTTTAGCCCATAAAGACTTCCAAAAGTAACTCAAGAATTTAACATCGCGTCCAGAAACAATAGTCCTAGGAATGCAATGCAACCTAACGACTTCTCTAATGAAAAAATCCGCAATGTTTGAAGCATCATCGGTTTTATGACAAGCTATAAATGTGCCATCTTAGAGAATCTATCAACAACAACAAAAATAGAATCCCTCCCCTTCTTAGTCCTAGGCAACCCCAAAATAAAGTCCATAGAATTGTAAATCAAAGTTCTTCTTAAGAATAGCACGCAAAAGTGTTCCCATAGTTCTATTGACAACTTCGGTTTGTCCATCCGTTTGAGGATGAAAAGTAGTAGAAAACAACAATTTTTTGCCAAGTTTAGCCCATAAAGTATTCCAAAAGTAACTAAAGAATATAACATCGCGATCAGAAACAATAGTCATAGGCATGCCATGCAACCTAACGACTTCTCTAAAGAACAAATGCGCAATGTTTGAAGCGTCATCGATTTTATGACAAGCTATAAAATGTGCCATCTTAGAGAATCTATCCACAACAACAAAAATAGAATCCCTCCCCTTCTTAGTCCTAGGCAACCCCAAAATAATGTCAATAGAAGTATCAATCCAAGTTCTATTTAAGAATAGCACGCAAAAGTGTTCCCAAAGTTCTATTGACAACTTCAGTTTGTCCATCCGTTTGAGGATGACAAGTAGTAGAAAACAACAATTTTGTGCCAAGTTTAGCCCATAAAGACTTCCAAAAGTAACTCAAGAATTTAACATCGCAACCAGAAACAATAGTCCATGCCATGCAACCTAGCGACTTCTCTTAAGAACAAATCCGCAATGTTTGAAGCATCATCGGTTTTATGACAAGCTATAAAATGTGTCATCTTAGAGAATCTATCCACAACAACAAAAATAGAATCGCTCCCCTTCTTAGTCCTAGGCAACCCAAAATAAAGTCCATAGAAATGTAAATCAAATTTCTTCTTAAGAATAGCACGCAAAAGTGTTCCCATAGTTCTATTGATAACTTCGGTTTGTCCATCCGTTCGAGGATGACAAGTAGTAGAAAACAACAATTTTGTGCCAAGTTTAGCCCATAAAGTATTCCAAAAGTAACTAAAGAATATAACATCGCGATCAGAAACAATAGTCATAGGCATGCCATTCAACCTAACGACTTCTCTAAAGAACAAATCCGCAATGTTTGAAGCATCATCGGTTTTATGACAAGCTACAAAATATGCCATCTTAGAGAATCTATCCACAACAACAAAAATAGAATCCCTCCCCTTCTTAGTCCTAGGCAACCCCAAAATAAAGTCCACAGAAATGTAAATCCAAGTTCTTCTTAAGAATAGCACGCAAAAGTGTTCTCAAAGTTCTATTAACAACTTCAGTTTGTCCATCCGTTTGAGGATGACAAGTAGTAGAAAACAATAATTTTGTGCCCAGTTTAGCCCATAAAGTCTTCCAAAAGTAACTCAAAAATTTAACATCTCGACCAGAAACAATAGTTCAAGGCATGCCATGCAACCTAACGACTTCTCTAAAGAACAAATCCGCAATGTTTGAAGCATCATCGGTTTTATGACAAGCTATAAAATGTGTCATCTTAGAGAATCTATCCACAACAACAAAAATAGAATCCCTCTCCTTCTTAGTCCTAGGCAACCCCAAAATAAAGTCCATAGAAATGTCAATCCAAGTTCTATTTAAGAATAGCACGCAAAATTGTTCCCAAAGTTCTATTGACAACTTCAGTTTGTCCATGCATTTGAGGATGACAAGTAGTAGAAAACAACATTTTGTGCCAAGTTTAGCCCATAAAGTCTTCCAAAAGTAACTCAAGAATTTAACATCGCGACCAGAAACAATAGTCCTAAGAATGCAATGCAACCTAACGACTTCTCTAAAGAAAAAATCCGCAATGTTTGAAGCATCATCGGTTTTATGACAAGCTATAAATGTGCCATCTTAGAGAATCTATCAACAACAACAAAAATAGAATCCCTCCCCTTCTTAGTCCTAGGCAACCCCAAAATAAAGTCCATAGAAATGTAAATCAAAGTTATTCTTAAGAATAGCACGCAAAAGTGTTCCCATAGTTCTATTGACAACTTCGGTTTGTCCATCCGTTTGAGGATGACAAGTAGTAGAAAACAACAATTTTGTGCCAAGTTTAGCCCATAAAGTATTCCAAAAGTAACTAAAGAATATAACATCGCGATCAGAAACAATAGTCATAGGCATGCCATGCAACCTAACGACTTCTCTAAAGAACAAATCCGCAATGTTTGAAGCGTCATCGATTTTATGACAAGCTATAAAATGTGCCATCTTAGAGAATCTATCCACAACAACAAAAATAGAATCCCTCCCCTTCTTAGTCCTAGGCAACCCCAAAATAATGTCCATAGAAATATCAATCCAAGTTCTATTTAAGAATAGCACGCAAAAGTGTTCCCAAAGTTCTATTGACAACTTCAGTTTGTCCATCCGTTTGAGGATGACAAGTAGTAGAAAACAACAATTTTGTGCCAAGTTTTGCCCATAAAGTCTTCCAAAAGTAATTCAAGAATTTAACATCGCAACCAGAAACAATAGTCCATGCCATGCAACCTAGCGACTTCTCTAAAGAACAAATCCGCAATGTTTGAAGCATCATCGGTTTTATGACAAGCTATAAAATATGTCATCTTAGAGAATCTATCCACAACAACAAAAATAGAATCGCTCCCCTTCTTAGTCCTAGGCAACCCAAAATAAAGTCCATAGAAATGTAAATCAAATTTCTTCTTAAGAATAGCACGCAAAAGTGTTCCCATAGTTCTATTGATAACTTCGGTTTGTCCATCCGTTTGAGGATGACAAGTAGTAGAAAACAACAATTTTGTGCCAAGTTTAGCCCATAAAGTATTCCAAAAGTAACTAAAGAATATAACATCGCGATCAGAAACAATAGTCATAGGCATGCCATTCAACCTAACGACTTCTCTAAAGAACAAATCCGCAATGTTTGAAGCATCATCGGTTTTATGACAAGCTACAAAATATGCCATCTTAGAGAATCTATCCACAACAACAAAAATAGAATCCCTCCCCTTCTTAGTCCTAGGCAACCCCAAAATAAATTCCACAGAAATGTAAATCCAAGTTCTTCTTAAGAATAGCACGCAAAAGTGTTCCCAAAGTTCTATTAACAACTTCAGTTTGTCCATCCGTTTGAGGATGACAAGTAGTAGAAAACAATAATTTTGTGCCCAGTTTAGCCCATAAAGTCTTCCAAAAGTAACTCAAAAATTTA
The DNA here is from genome assembly GCF_022965805.1 of Primulina eburnea. Taxonomy (NCBI): domain Eukaryota; kingdom Viridiplantae; phylum Streptophyta; class Magnoliopsida; order Lamiales; family Gesneriaceae; genus Primulina; species Primulina eburnea. Next base: position 42,975,204 of record NC_133103.1, on the reverse strand, counting down.
ACATCTCGACCAGAAACAATAGTTCTAGGCATGCCATGCAACCTAACGACTTCTCTAAAGAACAAATCCGCAATGTTTGAAGCATCATCGGTTTTATGACAAGCTATAAAATGTGTCATCTTAGAGAATCTATCCACAACAACAAAAATAGAATCCCTCCCCTTCTTAGTCCTAGGCAACCCCAAAATAAAGTCCATAGAAATGTAAATCCAAGTTCTATTTAAGAATAGCACGCAAAATTGTTCCCAAAGTTCTATTGACAACTTCAGTTTGTCCATGCATTTGAGGATGACAAGTAGTAGAAAACAACATTTTGTGCCAAGTTTAGCCCATAAAGTCTTCCAAAAGTAACTCAAGAATTTAACATCGCGACCAGAAACAATAGTCCTAAGAATGCAATGCAACCTAACGACTTCTCTAAAGGAAAAATCCGCAATATTTGAAGCATCATCGGTTTTATGACAAGCTATAAATGTGCCATCTTAGAGAATCTATCAACAACAACAAAAATAGAATCCCTCCCCTTCTTAGTCCTAGGCAACCCCAAAATAAAGTCCATAGAAATGTAAATCAAAGTTATTCTTAAGAATAGCACACAAAAGTGTTCCCATAGTTCTATTGACAACTTCGGTTTGTCCATCCGTTTGAGGATGACAAGTAGTAGAAAACAACAATTTTGTGCCAAGTTTAGCCCATAAAGTATTCCAAAAGTAACTAAAGAATATAACATCGCGATCAGAAACAATAGTCATAGGCATGCCATGTGTAATGCCCGAGATTTTATATCGTGGTCAATTACGATTATAGATTTTTAATTGAGACGATTATGAAAGGGCTAACCGAGACACAAAATGAGATCGCGTGTGAATTGATAATGTGCCAAGACAGTAGTATTGGCGCACAGGCGTGATGATATGTGCGCACATGCGCGAGGACTCCAGGAAGGGTGGCTCACATGCGCAGATTGAGCACGCGCACATGCGCGCAGCATCCAGAGGAGTTGGCGCACATGCGCCGAGGAATTCGCGCACATGCGCGAGCCTGCCAAGGAGTGATGTGCGATGACCAGTAGGTCTCGCGCATATGCGCCGGTAGTGTCGCGCATATGCGCGAGACATGCAGAATGAAGAAGTGACATTTGGCGTTTTCATGTACGTTGGTATATATATATATATATATATATATATATATATATATATATATATATGCAAAGCTTCTTCAGAAAAGATGGAAACGGAAGATTCGGGGGAAAAGTGCTTTTGGTTCTAAAATTCGATTTTACGATAAATCCGTCCGTTAGATTTTAAATCCGACTTCGGCACCGTGTGCCTATCAACGCAGACTACTACGGGACGTAAGTTTTACTACGTTTTGACATGTTTTGAAAATATGATGTTGTTAGAATTGAATACACGTCATATATGTTGTTCTTTACATGTTAGACAGCGTAGAATCGGAGTCAGATTAAGAAACAGACTAAATATGGAATTGTTATGAATTTCAGAATGAAATTGACTAGCATTGACTAGAATTGATATCAGATTGGTACAGTGGTTGATTGAAAATGTTTGGAATTGATACAGAATATTGGTATTGTCATTGCCAGATTGAACAGTGACAGACTTTGAATCAAGACTTTGAATGTATCAGACCGACAGCAAAAAAGGTATAAATAAATGTTGATTCGGGATTGCACAACTCGAGTTAGGTTTTACTTGAGTTTCCCTAAATCACATACTTTATTTTATTGCATAGATATTTACAGATTATCAGATTGATATGTTAATGGATTGACTTAGAATAGAGTCAGAGTCCGAGTCTAGGGCAGACAGTGTAGTGACCCGTTCCAGAATCACCTACTAATCAGAACTTAAGCATGCAAAATTAACATTTAAAACTGAATCAGGTAAACAGCGGAAAAACAATAATACAACCCAATCGAATCTGTAAGTTCAAAATACTTAAACAACCAGATCGAACTAAATTCCAAGAACAAATACCAACAACTACAGGTCAACCTCTGCCAGCTCCCTGTCCACTCCCTCCTGGACCGTCTAACCTGAGACCTGCCCCATCGAATAGGGTGTCCAAAACAGAGATAAACCGAGGACGTGAGCATAAAACGCTCAGTACCGAAAGCATGAGTATACAAGACTATGACATGCATGTATGCAAAATGTACTGGATACCAGGATCTGGGTATATCGAAATACTGCTCAGACAAATGACGTCAAGGTATGTAGCACTCTGCGCCGTCGCACCAGGAGGTGGCTCCCATACCAAATGAACCTGTGGATATACCGGTGACCTGACCACCGTCGGCCAACGGGGTCCAACCATCCACAACAAATGAGGGCTGAGCACCCTCTCAACAGGCTATCTCAAAGATAATCAGGCTCAACATGATTATGCAAATGCCGCATAATAAACCATGCATCATATGACAGATAATAATGCAACATATAAACATGCAACACATAGTAAAGCATACTCAATCCTGCTATCTCGGATAGTACTTTCGTACCTCAAATCAGTAGATCCTAGCAATCAGCCCTAGAATCAAGCCTACAATCCAAGTGATACCATATCACTAAACCACATCTAAAAGCCTTAACTAGACTAATAGATACTCCCAAATCTCAAAGGGAACCCAGAACTATACCTGCGTCCGTAGTCAGCCCACTGATGCCGCTAGCCCCCAATTAGAGCACAGCTCCGCTACAAAACCAGTAGCTCCCCGCTAGTGCCCGAACCTCGGGAAAAGACTAGAAACCCATCAGAAACGACTAAAACGCTCTGGAACTCTCGGAATTGGCGAGTGAAAAGTGAAGCCTCGCGCTTCTATTTATAGACAACGATCGGACGATCCGATCCACTTCGGACGCTCCGATCCGGTACACTTCGGACGATCCGATCCACTTCGGACGATCCGAACATTGCATGTCTTCCACGTGTCCAGCCACCTGTCTTCGGACGATCCGAACCCTGATCGGACGATCCGAACTCTGACATGACATGACTCGTCTGACTCCGAACAGAACGGTCCATCCGAACCCACTTCGGACGATCCGAACCCGGTTCGGTCCTTCCGATCCCACCGAAATACAATTAATCCAATAATTAACTCAAATTAGGCATCGGGATACTATATTCTCCCCCTCTAAAAAGGATTTCGTCCGCGAAATCGAGTCTGAAGAATGACAATTCTGAACAACAATACATTCAACTTAAGAATGAATTACAACTGAAAGCACAACTGAAATTACAATCATAACTGAAAATACTACAACTAGAACATCTCTGGATGCTCTGACCGCATGCGACTCTCTAGCTCCCAAGTAGCTTCTTCAGTACCTCGGCGCTGCCACTGCACTAAGACAAGAGGAATAGTCTTATTCCGCAGTACCTTATCCTTCCGGTCTAAGATCGAAACCGGTCTTTCCACAAAAGACAAATCCGGATTCAGCTGAACTTCTGTTGGATGCAAAACATGAGACTCATCCGCTACGTATCGTCTCAACAAGGACACATGAAACACATTGTGAACACTAGACAGATACGGTGGCAAAGCTAATCTGTAGGCCAAATCTCCCACGCATTCTAAGATCTCAAAAGGGCCAATGAATCTCGGAGATAGCTTACCCTTGAGTCCAAACCTCAGAATCCTCCGAAAAGGTGATACCTTGAGAAACACTTTCTCGCCTGCATCAAAATGAAGAGGTCTGCGCTTGGAGTTCGCATAACTTGCTTGTCGATCCTGAGCAGTCTTAATCCGCTGTTTGATCACAAGAACTTTGTCCATGGCCTGCTGAATCAATTCCGGACCCTCGACCTGTCGTTCTCCGACTTCCTCCCAGAACAAAGGAGTACGACAACGTCGACCATACAATGCTTCAAACGGAGACATACCAATACTCCTATGAAAACTGTTGTTGTATGCAAACTCTATCAGTGGCAGATGATCCTGCCAAGCTGGCCCGAAATCCATCACACAAGATCTCAACATATCCTCAAGAGTACGAATAGTCCTCTCTGACTGACCGTCAGTCTCTGGGTGATATGCAGTACTCAGACTCAAGGTAGTGCCCAAAGCTTGCTGAAAGCTGCCCCAAAATCTAGATGTAAAACGAGGATCTCTGTCACTAACGATACTCACGGGCACACCATGAAACCGTACAATCTCCTGAATGTACAACCGTGCCATCCGATCGAAAGTGAAATCTCTGTTATACGGAAGAAAATGGGCAGACTTAGTAAGCCGATCAACTACCACCCAGATAGCATCTCTATTCCCCACAGACATAGGCAAGTGAGTCACGAAGTCCATCGTGATATGCTCCCACTTCCACTCCGGAATAGGAAGATTCTGCAATAACCCTCCAGGTCGTCGATACTCAGCCTTCACCTGCTGACAGACTAGGCACTTGGAGACATACTGATAAACATTACGTTTCATACCTTTCCACCAAAATCGAGTCCTCAAATCCTTATACATCTTGTTGCTCCCCGGATGAACACTCAACTTGCTACGATGAGCCTGGGATAAAATCTCCTCCCTCAAAGTGTCATCTTCCGGTACAACAACACGACCAGATAAACACAAAAGACCCTTGGACTGATAGTGGAATCCAGAAGTATTATCTCCATCAGCCAACCGAGCTAATTTCTGAACCTTAGAATCAGACATCTGAGCATCTCTAATCCGAGAATACAGAACTGGCTCAGACAAAATAGTAGCTACACGGATACCGTCGGTTCCCTTCCGATGCTTACAATTGAATCCCATCGAATAGAAATCCTGAATAATCTCAGATACAGCACAAGTCTGAAGAGCAGACAATCTCACCTTCCGACTAAGAGCATCGGCCGTGAGATTCGCAGATCCTGGATGATACTTGATCTCACAATCATAATCCTTGAGTAGATCCATCCAACGACGCTGACGCATGTTCAACTCAGCCTGAGTGAACAGATACTTCAAACTCTTATGATCAGTGAAAATCTCAAATCGCTCACCATACAGATAATGGCGCCAGATTTTCAAAGCAAAAACGATCGCTGCTAATTCCAGATCATGAACAGGATAGTTTTCCTCATGAGACTTCAACTGTCTCGACGCATAAGCAATCACATGCTCATTCTGCATCAGAACACACCCTAGTCCCTGCAAAGAAGCATCGGTGTAGACACTGAAACCACCAGATCCAGACGGTAAAGCCAAAACAGGCGCAGATGTCAAACGTCTGCGAAGTTCCAGAAAACTCTCTTCGCACTCTGATGTCCACTCAAATGAAACATCTTTCCGAGTGAGCTGAGTGAGTGGCTTAGCAATCTGAGAGAAGTTGACAATGAAACGGCGATAATACCCAGCCAATCCCAGAAAACTGCGGATCTCGGCTACTGTCGTTGGACGCGACCAGTTCAATACCGCTTCCACCTTGCTCGGGTCAACTGAAACTCCCTTGCTAGAAATGACATGACCAAGGAATACAACTCTGTCAGTCCAAAACTCACATTTACTCAACTTCGCATAAAGCTGATTCTCGCGAAGTGTCTGCAAAATAATCCTTAAGTGTTGTACGTGCTCTTGCTGATTATGCGAATAGATTAAGATATCATCTATAAACACCACAACAAACTTATCCAAGAAATCCCGAAATACCCGATTCATCAGATCCATAAAAACTGCTGGTGCATTCGTCACCCCAAAAGGCATAACCAGAAACTCATAATGCCCGTACCGGGTCCTGAATGCAGTCTTCGATATGTCTCCCTGATGAACTCGAAGCTGATGATAACCAGACCTTAAATCAATCTTGGAATATACAGAGGTACCTTGCAGTTGATCAAATAAATCATCAATCCGTGGCAACGGATACTTATTCTTTATCGTAGCACGATTCAACTGCCGATAATCTATGCAGAGCCGCATAGAACCATCCTTCTTTTTGACAAAAAGAACTGGTGCTCCCCACGGGGACACACTGGGTCGAATATACCCCTTGTCAAGAAGATCCTGCAACTGCTGTTTCAATTCTTGCATCTCCGATGGAGCTAAACGATAAGGAGCTCTAGAGATTGGTGCCGTGCCTGGCACTAAATCAATGCCGAAATCCACTTCCCGAACGGGAGGAAAACCAGGAATCTCCTCGGGAAAAACATCCGGAAAATCGCAAACCACTGGAATGTCACTGATACCGACACTAACTGCGGACGAATCAATAGCATAGATAAGGTAGCCTTCCCCGCCCGACTCTAAAGCACGACAGGCTTTCAGAGCAGAAACCACAGGCATCGGGGGTCGCGCTCCCTCTCCATAGAAAAACCAACTGTCGCCCTCAATTGGACGAAACTGCACAAACTTCTGATAACAGTCCACAGTAGCTCTAAACACAGTCAGCACATCTATTCCCAGAATGCAATCAAAATCCTCCATCGCAAGAATCATCAAATTAGCAGTTAAAATATTTCCCTCAAATTCTAGAGGACAACCCAAAACTAGACGTTTAGCTAGCACCGAATGACCCATCGGCGTGGAAACAGATACCACAACGTCCAAAGAAGTGAAAGGTAACTTATGACGCTTAGCAAATCTCGCAGATATGAATGAATGCGATGCACCAGTATCAATGAGAACGTAAGCAGGTAATCCACATAATAAAAACACACCTGCGATAACTCTCTCGTTCTCCTCAGCCGCCTGATCCTGGTTAAGAGCAAAGACCTGCCCTTGAGTACGCGGTCGGAGGTTAGAACCCTGAGTAGACTGTCCCTGCTGTGGCCTCTGATGAACTGAAGCCTGAGAACCAGATCCTGATCCTCCGCCCGTCTGTTGACAATCTCTCTTCATGTGGCCCATCTCACCGCACTTGTAACAAGCACCCGCAACCTTGCGACAACGCTCCGTCGGATGATCCTTCCCGCAATTAAGACACGGGCCTTTCTTCCTCCCAAAATGGTGAACTCCTCCAGATCCAGAGGAAGAAGAAGTAGATCCAGCCTTCTTAAATGTTTGGGCGCGGGGACCCAAAGAACTAGTAGGACGAGCAGACTGCATGGCTCGACCTCTCAGCAAACTGCCCTCAGCCTGGCGACATCGGTTCACAAGACCCTCATACGATGTCGAATCATCACAGACAACAACCCGATCATAAATCTCCTGATTGAGGCCCTGGAGAAAATGGTTATACTTGGCCATAGCATTATCACTGACATGTGGAACATACGGAAGCAACTCAAAGAACTTCTGTTGATACTCATCAACAGACAAACTTCCCTGCTTCAGATTGATCAACTCAATCGCCTTGGTCTGCAGAAGAGCTGGCGGAAAGTAAAGCAACATGAAAGCGGCTCGGAAATCGGCCCAAAGAACTCGACCCTGTCGCTGAACTATCGGTGCAGAGGTAGACCTCCACCACTTACGCGCACCACCCTCCAGCAAGAAATCAAGGGTATCAATTTGCTGCTCCGCCGAGCACTGAAAAGTCTTGAAGCAGCTCTCCATCCTCTCAAGCCAATTCTCCGCAACATCCGGTGTCTCACCGCCCGAAAGAGGTTTCGGCCCCATCTGCAAGAACCGATGCATACTAAAACTCCGAGGCTCATCACGACGGTGTTGACGACGTTCTCGATGCTCTCGGCGACGCTCCCGATCGTCGCGGTCTCCCCAGCGTCCAACGCTGCCATGACTACTAGCATCGTCGTCATAACCAGACATCTCTCACTACAAAAGTTACCAGAGATTAAACCCAAAAGAACAGTTCTAAATCCCAAAATCTCAATGCATGCTCTGATACCATAAATGTAGTGACCCGTTCCAGAATCACCTACTAATCAGAACTTAAGCATGCAAAATTAACATTTAAAACTGAATCAGGTAAACAGCGGAAAAACAATAATACAACCCACTCGAATCTGTAAGTACAAAATACTTAAACAACCAGATCGAACTAAATTCCAAGAACAAATACCAACAACTACAGGTCAACCTCTGCCAGCTCCCTGTCCACTCCCTCCTGGACCGTCTAACCTGAGACCTGCCCCATCGAATAGGGTGTCCAAAACAGAGATAAACCGAGGACGTGAGCATAAAACGCTCAGTACCGAAAGCATGAGTATACAAGACTATGACATGCATGTATGCAAAATGTACTGGATACCAGGATCTGGGTATATCGAAATACTGCTCAGACAAATGACGTCAAGGTATGTAGCACTCTGCGCCGTCGCACCAGGAGGTGGCTCCCATACCAAATGAACCTGTGGATATACCGGTGACCTGACCACCGTCGGCCAACGGGGTCCAACCATCCACAACAAATGAGGGCTGAGCACCCTCTCAACAGGCTATCTCAAAGATAATCAGGCTCAACATGATTATGCAAATGCCGCATAATAAACCATGCATCATATGACAGATAATAATGCAACATATAAACATGCAACACATAGTAAAGCATACTCAATCCTGCTATCTCGGATAGTACTTTCGTACCTCAAATCAGTAGATCCTAGCAATCAGCCCTAGAATCAAGCCTACAATCCAAGTGATACCATATCACTAAACCACATCTAAAAGCCTTAACTAGACTAATAGATACTCCCAAATCTCAAAGGGAACCCAGAACTATACCTGCGTCCGTAGTCAGCCCACTGATGCCGCTAGCCCCCAACTAGAGCACAGCTCCGCTACAAAACCAGTAGCTCCCCGCTAGTGCCCGAACCTCGGGAAAAGACTAGAAACCCATCAGAAACGACTAAAACGCTCTGGAACTCTCGGAATTGGCGAGTGAAAAGTGAAGCCTCGCGCTTCTATTTATAGACAACGATCGGACGATCCGATCCACTTCGGACGCTCCGATCCGGTACACTTCGGACGATCCGATCCACTTCGGACGATCCGAACATTGCATGTCTTCCACGTGTCCAGCCACCTGTCTTCGGACGATCCGAACCCTGATCGGACGATCCGAACTCTGACATGACATGACTCGTCTGACTCCGAACAGAACGGTCCATCCGAACCCACTTCGGACGATCCGAACCAACTTCGGACGATCCGAACCCGGTTCGGTCCTTCCGATCCCACCGAAATACAATTAATCCAATAATTAACTCAAATTAGGCATCGGGATACTACAGACAGCCTAGCTAGGGCAGAACCGCCGAGTATTTCTCAGAACCGATAAGACTCTAGACTTACGGTGTATCGAAGAGCTTCAGATGTAGATCGACGTCTATCTCAGACACATTCGATACAGCATACCAAAGTCTAAATTAGATTGGGATCCCTAGATTTGAGATAAGATAAGATTAGATCACGAGTCATTGATTCATGTAGTCAGATTAGATACATGTTTCGATGTTTGTTTATGCTTTTATATATGTTGTATATGATTTCATGTAATACATTGTTTATACTGGGATATTTATATCTCACCGGAGTTATCCGGCTGTTGTCTTGTTTGTATGTGTGCATGGCAACAGGTGGGACAGGTACAGGGTCACAGAGGTGAAGACAGATCGAGATTAGAGTGGTGATACCGGACTTGGATTAGAACTAGGGTTTGAACACCTGATAGTAGTTGTTGAACTTGAGTATGTATGTTTGTATATTTTACCAGATTTATACTTTTATACTGAAATGTATAGGAGTTTGATTCCATTACCTTCCGCATTTTAAAAAAAAAAATTAGACCCTGTTTATTATACTTGATTAATTAGTCCCAATCATGATTAAAAAGATGATTAGCGTCCGGGTCCCCACAACAGGTGGTATCAGAGCGATAGATCCTTTAGATTGAGATAGAAGAGGCTAGTGAGCGGGGTAGACTGAGGTTTCCTTTCCTGCTTTTGAATGCTAGCATGTCTTACTGCTTTATTACATGTTACTTGTTTATCTGATTTGATATAGTAATATGTTTTATTGAGATTGGATCAGTACTGATTCTAGATCAGCAGTAAGATGATCAGAGGAGGATTAAAACAGAATTGTGGTATTTGTTACTAATCTATTTGATTATTAGATATGCCTCCGAGACGAGTACCAGAACAGGGAAGTACATCCAACCCTCCAATGGATGTCACACCGACTCCAATGGAAACGTTACTGAAACGATTTCAGTCTTTTCATCCGCCGACTTTGAAAGGAACCGAGAACGCTGTGGAGTGGGAGAGTTGGCTTGATGATATCGAAATGTTGTTCGAATCCTTGGAGTATACAGATGAAAAGAGGGCGAAATGTTGTTCGAATCCTTGGAGTATACAGATGAAAAGAGGGTGAAATTTATTGGACATCAGCTGCACGATGTTGCTAAGGACTGGTGGATTACGAGGAAGAGAGCCATGGAGCATAGAGGTACGATGATTACCTGGAATATATTTAGAACTGAATTCTACCAACGTTTCTTTCCAGTGTCGTACCGGAAGGACAAGGGGGCGGAGTTTGCCAACCTTAAGCAAGGACCGATGAACATAGAAGAATACGTGTCCAAGTTCTCCTTCTTGCTGAAATTTGCTCCACATGTGGCTGACAGCGAAGAAGCTACTGCTGACCAGTTCATCAATGGCCTGAACCCCGACATTTTTACGTTGGTGAACACAGGGCGACCAGATAATTTTACTGATGCCCTGAACAGAGCTAAGGGAGCAGAAGCCGGTCTGATAAGACAGAAAGGGGCTTCATTTGTGCCTCCAGCACCGAGACCACAGCAACCACCTCCCAGATTTGAGAGTGGCAGCAGTAGTGGAGGAAAGAAAGAATTTTTGAAAGCCAGGGGAAAGCAATTCAAGAAATCTGGCAGTAGTTCTTCCAGCTCCGGTGGTTCCAGACTGAGCCAGAGTTACACTGGAGTTTATTGCAAGACTTGCGGAGGAAGACATGCTACTGAGCAATGCCAGGGAGTGACTGGTAGTTGCAACTTCTGTAAACAGCCGGGACACTTCGCTAAAGTGTGTCCACAGAGAGGTTCGCAGAGAACTCAGGGGGCCGAGTCATCGGGATCAGCAGCACAGACTGAGAGACGATCAGCTGCTGTTCATACATTCCAGCCAGCGCCAGCTCAGTCACAGCAGAGCCCAGGAGGAAGCCAGACAGTTGGGCAGCCTCCGAGACAGCAGGCCAGAGTCTTCGCTTTGACAGAGGAGCAGGCCCAGGAAGCACCAGATGACGTTGTAGCAGGTAACTGTTCTTTATGTGGTTACTCTGCTTACGTACTGATTGATACCGGTGCTTCACACACATTTATTTCTGAACGATTTGCATTAAGTCATGCCTTGCCTGTAGAGTCTTTAGCTACTGTAGTGTCGGTATATTCGCCTTTGGGAATAGGTTTGATATCCGTAAACTCTGTTAAGAATTGTATGCTAAAGTATGACGGGCATGAGATTGAGTTAGACTGCATCGTACTTGGGTTGTCTGATTTTGACTGTATTATCGGTATTGATATGCTAACCAAGTACAGAGCGATAGTTGATTGTTTCCACAAGATAGTGAGATTCAGACCAGATATGGCTGAAGAGTGGAAATTTTACAATAAGGGTTCTAGATCGAGAATTCCTTTAGTATCCGTATTATCTATGACTCGATTATTACAGAAAGGAGCAGAAGGATTCCTTGTATATTCAGTAGATTTACTGAAGTCGAGTCCAGCATTGGCAGATCTGCCAGTGGTGCGTGAGTTTGCTGACGTCTTCCCAGAAGAGATTCCGGGATTACCTCCAGTTAGAGAGATAGACTTCAGCATTGAACTGATGCCAGGTACAGTATCGATTTCTAGAGCTCCGTACAGAATGGCAACAGTTGAATTGAAAGAATTGAAGGATCAGTTGGAAGATTTACTGGCCAAGGGGTACATCAGACCGAGTGTTTCTCCTTGGGGTGCCCCAGTATTATTTGTGAGGAAGAAAGATGGTTCGATGAGACTCTGCATCGACTATCGGCAACTGAACAAGGCAACGGTAAAGAATAAATATCCTTTGCCTCGTATAGATGATTTATTCGATCAGTTGCAGGGTTCTTCAGTATATTCCAAGATCGATTTAAGATCAGGATATCATCAGCTGAGAGTCAGAGATTCTGATATCTCAAAGACGGCATTTAGAACCAGGTATGGACACTATGAATTTATTGTCATGCCGTTTGGTCTGACGAATGCTCCAGCTGTATTTATGGGATTGATGAACCGTGTATTCCAGAAATATCTCGATGATTTTGTGATTATTTTCATCGATGATATTTTGATCTATTCCAAGAATATGAGTGAGCATTCTGAGCATTTAAGAACGGTGTTGCGAATTTTAAGAGCTGAGAAATTATAAGCTAAACTATCGAAATGTGAGTTTTGGCTAAGACAGGTAGTATTTCTGGGTCATATTATATCAGGAGATGGTATATCAGTTGATCCCAGTAAAGTAGAAGCCGTGATTTCTTGGCCAAGACCAACGTCAGTTCCTGAAATTCGCAGTTTTATGGGTTTAGCGGGATATTACCGCCGTTTCATTAAAGATTTCTCAAGTATAGCTAAACCAATTACTCAGCTGACTCAGAAGAATGCTCCATTTGTTTGGTCTGAAGAATGTGAGACCAGTTTTCTGGAGTTGAAGAAGAGGTTGACCAGTGCACCGGTGTTGACTATTCCCTCCGGTACTGGTGATTTTGTGGTTTATTGCGACGCTTCTCACAGAGGGTTGGGATGTGTGCTGATGCAACGAGGGCATGTTATTGCCTATGCCTCAAGACAGCTTAAACCACATGAGACTCGTTATGCAATTCACGATCTAGAATTGGCAGCCATTGTCTTTGCATTAAAGATATGGCGACATTACCTTTACGGTGAAAAGTTTGAGATATATTCTGATCATAAGAGTTTGAAATATCTGTTTTCACAATCTGAATTGAATATGAGACAGCGAAGATGGCTTGATTTGCTTAAAGATTTTGATTGTGAAATCAAATACTATCCAGGAAAGTCTAATGCAGCAACTGATGCATTGAGTCGAAAGGTATGCTCTTTATCCTTATCGACGATTGGTGTTTCAAATTTGATAGAAGACTGCTGTTTGTCTGGATTAGAATTTGAAACAGATTATAGACCGTTGAGACTTTATACGGTGCAAGTAGAACCCGAGCTGATTATGAGAATTAAGGCAGCTCAGCGAGGTGATCAGAATGTACAGGAATCAGTATCGATGGTTAGAGCAGGACATCGATCAGAGTATCAGGTACGAGATAATGTTTTGTACGTGAATAATCGTCTGGTTGTGCCGAATGTTTCAGATTTGAGACGACAGCTATTGTCAGAAGCGCACAACAGTCGATTCAGTATTCATCCTGGTGGCAGAAAGATGTACAATGATTTGAAAAGACAGTTTTGGTGGAAACAAATGAAGAATGATATTGCCGAATTTGTTTCCAAATGTCTGAATTTTCAACAGGTGAAAGCAGAAAGAAAGAAACCAGGAGGTTTATTACAGAGCTTGTCCATTCCTGAATGGAAATGGGATCACATTTCCATGGACTTCGTGACACAGCTGCCGCGTTCCTCCAGAGGTTGTGATGCGATTTGGGTCGTGATTGACAGATTAACCAAATCTGCATGTTTTATACCGTACAAGAGGACGTACAGATTTGACCAGATGGAAGAGATCTATGTCAGAGAAGTGGTCAGATTGCGCGGAGTGCCGAAATCGATTGTATCAGATCGTGATCCTCGATTTACTTCGCACTTCTGGCAGAGTTTGAAGCAAGCTCTCGGTACGAAGTTACATCTGAGTACCGCATATCATCCACAGACCGACGGACAGTCAGAGCGGACTATCCAGACATTGGAAGATATGCTGAGAGCAGTAGTGCTAGATTTTAGCACTAATTGGCAAGATGCATTGCCTCTTTGTGAATTTTCATACAACAACAACTATCAGACGAGTATTGAGATGGCACCGTTCGAAGCGTTGTACGGAAAGAAGTGCGGATCCCCTCTTTATTGGGATGATATCTCTGAAGTACCTGAGATTGGACCAGATATGATCAGAGATATGACAGAAAAAGTGAAGCTAATTCGAAAGAAAATGAAGGCAGCACAAGACAGACAGGCCAAATATGCCGATGTTCGACGCAGACCGTTGGTATTTGGGGTAGGAGACCGAGTATTTTTAAAGATTTCACCTTTCAGAGGAGTTGTCAGATTTGGCAAGAAAGGGAAATTGTCTCCACGATATATTGGGCCTTATGAAATTCTCGAGAAGATAGGAGATCGTGCCTATTGACTCGCCTTACCGCCTTCATTATCTGGGATACATGATGTCTTTCATGTATCGTACTAAGGAAATACCTTCCTGATGCTTCACATGCTATACAACCAGACGAGGCCGAGCTTGATAAATCTCTGAGCTATGTTGAAAAACCGATCCAGATTATTGATCGCAAAGAAAAACAGCTCAGAACGAAGACCATTCCACTTGTGAAAGTGCAATGGACTCGTCATGGTATAGAAGAAGCAACCTGGGAAACAGAATCAGATATGAGACAAGAGTTCCCAGAGTTATTTCGATGATGTAAACTTCTTATACAGTTTTGTATATATACTCCTTGTTGATACGAATAAAATGCCTATGATTTCGAGGACGAAATCATATCTTAGGGGGGGAGAAATGTAATGCCCGAGATTTTATATCGTGGTCAATTACGATTATAGATTTTTAATCGAGACGATTATGAAAGGGCTAACCGAGACACAAAATGAGATCGCGTGTGAATTGATAATGTGCCAAGACAGTAGTATTGGCGCACAGGCGCGAAGATATGTGCGCACATGCGCGAGGACTCCAGGAAGGGTGGCGCACATGCGCGGATTGAGCACGCGCACATGCGCGCAGCATCCAGAGGAGTTGGCGCACATGCGCCGAGGAATTCGCGCACATGCGCGAGCCTGCCAAGGAGTGATGGGCGATGACCAGTAGGTCTCGCGCATATGCGCCGGTAGTGTCGCGCATCTGCGCGAGACATGCAGAATGAAGAAGTGACATTTGGCGTTTTCATGTACGTTGGTATATATATATATATATATATATATATATATATATATATATATATATATATACATGCAAAGCTTCTTCAGAAAAGAAGGAAACGGAAGATTCGGGGGAAAAGTGCTTTTGGTTCTAAAATTCGATTTTACGATCAATCCGTCCGTTAGATTTTAAATCCGACTTCGGCACCGTGTGCCTATCAACGCAGACTACTACGGGACGTATGTTTTACTACGTTTTGACATGTTTTGAAAATATGATGTTGTTAGAATTGAATACACGTCATATATGTTGTTCTTGACATGTTAGACAGCGTAGAATCGGAGTCAGATTAAGAAACAGACTAAATATGGAATTGTTATGAATTTCAGAATGAAATTGACTAGCATTGACTAGAATTGATATCAGATTGGTACAGTGGTTGATTGTAAATGTTTGGAATTGATACAGAATATTGGTATTGTCATTGCCAGATTGAACAGTGGCAGACTTTGAATCAAGACTTTGATTGTATCAGACCGACAGCAAGAAAGGTATAAATAAATGTTGATTCGGGATTGCACAACTCGAGTTAGGTTTTACTTGAGTTTCCCTAAATCACATACTTTATTTTATTGCATAGATATTTACAGATTATCAGATTGATATGTTAATGGATTGACTGAGAATAGAGTCAGAGTCCGAGTCTAGGGCAGACAGCCTAGCTAGGGCAGAACCGCCGAGTCTTTCTCAGAACCGATAAGACTGAAAGCGGACCGGTTACGGTGGCCGGAAGCGCAACGGAATTCAAAAATTTAAAATTTTATCATGAAATTTTCGGCCACCATGGTTTTTGCACAATATTTACAAAACAACATCAAGCATAGGGTGTTGAGAAAATTACCTATCAATCACAAGGATTGATTTTATGGCTCCAACTAAGGTGTAAACACCTTAGCTCTTGAAGGTAGACAATCTACAAGCTCCACCTTTCTTTTGGACTCCTTTCTTCCAATCAAGCCCACCACCAACTAGGTAGATCCCCTCACATTTTGCACTAGAAAAATGTGAGGATTTTTCAAAGAGAAGATAGTGTTTTCTCCAACAAATTGAAGAACACAAAAGGAAGGAAAAATGGAGAGAATGCTCATGGAAATTTCGGCCAAGAGGTTGTGGAGGGAAGAGTGGGAAGACTTGTCTTGGTTTGTGAAAAAGTTGAGGCATAAAGTTGCATGCCATGCCTTGAAAACTCAAAAAGTAGTCTCCCAACCCTTCACCTCCCATGCATGCATATAATATGGTTTTTAATCAAATTAAAAACCTTGGACTAAATTTTAATTATCTCAAACATATTTGAGACTAATTAAACATTACTTGAATTTACCCAAGTCCCACTAGTTAAATAATTATATTAATTGAGCTCTACAAGACTCAATATAATTTAATTAATTCAACACTTGAATTAATTTAATTATTTGGACTCTACTAGGCCCACTAGTGTTTAATTAATTCAACACTTGAATTAATTTGATTTAGTCCATAATAATGTTTATGAAAATCACAATTTTCAATTACATTATTCTCTTGGCCAAATTTTAATTTAGGAACACTTCCATTAATCAAAATTTACATTTCTCTCATAGAAGTCATACTTCTAATTTTCCTTACGCTTATAAACCCCTTTATAAGCCGTTCAACACATTGAACTATTTTACTTCTCAACGGGATCTAGAAAGCTAGTACTTGTGTGGCCCTCAATGGTTCATTGATACAACTAGCCGTGGGTTCACATCTCCATGTGATTCGGACTAAACATGTCCTTATATGAGCATACCCCAATTGCTCCATTCTTATTTATCAACACCTTGATAATAAGAACGTCAGAACTCAAGTCTGATAGTACCCAACCAATCATGTTAAACGCCTAGCAGCATCGCTTACATGATTCCCTAGGTATCAAATGATAGTGCCTGCAAGAACCATTCAATTATGGTTAGCGTACAGTACGGTCCCTTCAACTCATATATCCCGATCGATTCGACAACCATTGGTTTATCGAGAGTTGTCAATGAATCGATACTATGTGTCATGTCGTAGTTGCATCGATGGTGTAATAAATGAAACCCCTTTCATAATTACAACCATACTCTGGCCAGAGATTTCAACCTACATACACATGATAACACATAGGATATCCATACCCGAAGGTAAGCGGTGAATCCCCGACTACAATGCATCGACTCCTATGTGTTTCGACAGAATACCCAACCTTGCCACCTGATGACCCCATGAGAGTCGGTAAACAAGTCAAAGTGTAATTCTAGCACATAGAGTCTCACTGTTGTCCCGGGTCATAAGGACTAATGGTGTACAACCATAAACCAGGACTTTTCCACTCGATAAGTGAGAACCACTTGGAAAGTCCTTTAATGGAGGGTTGTTCAGTGCACTCTACCAGGAGCACCTATCTGCATGCTCGGACATCACAATGTCCCCTACCAATGAAACATGGTACTCACATCGCAGATACTAGTCTCTAACTCGAGCGGCCTATATCCTTCTTAGTGGCGGCTGAATCGACTAGGAACCGTTTAAAATATACAGTATTACAAATATGAGTTTCATGATACTCATCATATGAGTATCTCATATTATTTCTACTATTTGTATATTCAAGGGCTTTATCTATGCAACTAGCATGGGTATACAGATAAAGATGTGCCATAATAATAATTTCAAATATTATTAAAATAAAGATTGCTTATACATAGAGTTTCATTGTGAACACTCGGCCAACACTTGGCTCGACGGGCACCTACTCTAACAATCTCCCACTTGCACTAGAGCCAACTACCCATATGCTTTAAACCCATTGATTCGCGATGCTTGTCGAATAATGGTCCAGGTAAAGGCTTAGCTAGTGGATCAACAACATTATCTGCGGAGCCGACTGTGTCAAAAGACACTTCTCTACTTTCCACACTCTCTCCGAGGATGTGGTACTTTCTCAATACTAGTTTCGATTTCTGATGAGACCTAGGCTCCTTTGCTTGAGCTATAGCTCCCGTGTTGTCACACAACACCGGGATAGGAGCAACTCCATTAGGAATGACGTCTAACTCTTAGACGAAATTCCTTATCCAAACAGCCTCCCTTGCTGCATCTGATGCAGCAATGTATTCGGCCTCTGTGCTGGAATCCGTAATATTGTCTTGCTTGGAACTCTTCCAAGAGACATCAGCACCATTGAGCATGAATACAAATCCAGAGGTTGACTTCGAGTCATCGATATCGCTTTGGAAGCTAGAGTCGGTATAGCCTTCCAATCTCAGTTCTCCACCCCATAGACCAAGAACAACTTATTGGTCCTTCTAAACTACTTGAGGATGTCTTTCACAGCTTTCACTGTGGAAGACCAGGGTTCGATTGATATCTACTCACTACACTTAGTGCGGAAGCCACGTCAAGACGTGTAGATATCATCCCATACATGATGCTACCAATTGCCGAAGCATACGGAATGCGTGTCATCGCCACTATCTCTGCATCAGTCTTGGGATACAGACTTGGATAGGGACACGCCATGACACATTGGTAGATGTCCTTTCATGGACTCATCCATCGAGAACCGCTTCACGATGGTATCATGTATGTGGACTGGGTGAGACCAAGCAATCTTCTCGATCTATCTCAATAGATTTGTATTCCCAATACAAAAGATGCTTCACCCAAGTCGTGCATCGAGAACTTACTCGCTAACCATATCTTAGTTGATTGCAACATTCCTACATCATTCCCAATGAGTAGAATGTCATCAACATACAACACCAGGAATGTCACAACACTCCCACTGACCCTCTTATACACATAGGGTTCCTCATGATTCTTAGTAAAACAAACTATTTGATTGTACTGTCGAATCTGAGGTTACAACTCCTAGATGCCTGCTTTAGATCATAAATAGATCTCTGAAGTTTGCATACCATATGCTCACTTCCGATAGATGTTAACCCTTCAGGTTAAGACATGTAAATAACTTTCTTAAAATCCCCATTAATAAAGTCTGTCTTGACATCCATCTGCCATATCTCATAGTCATACCATGCAGCTATGGCTAGCAAAATCCTTATGGACTTGAACATTGCGACTGGGGAAAAGGTTTCCTCAAAGTCAACTCCTTGTCTTTGAGTATATCCTTTTGCCGCCAATCGCACCTTGAAGTTCAATATCTTCCCATCCGTCCCAAGTCCCTATGGGAACTATTCCCTCAGGTGGATCCACAAGATCCTACACTTGGTTCGAATGCATGGAATTCAACTCAGATTCCATTGCTTCAAGTCACTTGGATGAATCGGCATCAGATAATGCTTCCTTGAAGGTCCTTGGATCACATCCATGGTTAGGCTCATCATGGCCCTCTTCAAGAAGCAGACCATACCTCATAGGTGGTCTCGAGACTCTCTCGGATCTTCTAGGAGCTTGTATCTCCTCTCTTGGCTCTTCGGGTGTGGGTTCTATAATTGTGGGTGTCTCTCGAACCTTTTCGAGTTCTATCATCTCCCTTTTTCTATCCAATAGAAATTCCTTTTTCCAAAAGGGTCGCATTCCTAGAAACAAACACTTTTGTTTCTTGGGGATGATAGAAGTAGTATCCAATCGAATTCATTGGATATCCCACAAATTAACATAAAATGGATCGACTATCCAATTTATCTCCCACTACCTGCTTCATAAGCAGGGCACCCCCATATTCTAAGATAAGAATACTTAGGAGGCTTACCCATCCATATCTCATATGGTGTATGCCTTTTAATGGACATTTAGTGGAATATCTTTTAATTTAAGTTATAGAGATCGTTTTCAAGTTCATTAGTACCAATCAAACATTCATTCATGTAAATGTTGCAAACACCTTTGCAAAATAAACAAGAATATCCATTTTTATCAACATAGAAATGGAAACAATGTTTTTACAAAAATAGGTACAAACAAAACATCTCATAAAATTAACTTAAACTATTGTTCAATAATAAGTAAACATCTTCAATAGCCTTGGCAGCAACTCTTGCTCCATTGCTCATCCTCTAGAAGGTCACACCTTCCTTAAGCATTCTACTTCTTCCATCACCTATAACTCATTATAGAGATGTGAGTCACAACCGGTATCTAATACCCAAGAAGTAGAGTTAATTGAAACGTTTACTTAAATTTAGAATATAACGTTTCCAGAATACTTCTGGGCCAGATATTCCTTGCAAATTTGCCTCCAATGTCCAGGCTTCTTGCAGTGATGACATTCATCAGCAGTCTTGTCAGCCTTAACTGGTGTGGCTGCCACAACGGGATTCGGAGATTGCCTCAACAAGGGCACGTTCTTCTTGGGACGTTGGAAAGAACGCTTCTTTCCATTCCCATGTGGATCAATCTTCGTACCAGATGAAGAACCCACATAAAGTACCAACTTCTCTTTCTTGATGGTGGATTCAAACGTAACAAGCATATTCACCAACTCCTCAAGGGTTGGTTCAATCTTGTTCATATTGAAGTTCACCACAAAAGGATCAAATGAGCTAGGCAGCGATAAGAGCAACACGTCGGTGGTCAACTCCGAAGGCAAGATCATATCCATGCCAACGACTTTGTCCACGAGCCCGATCACCTTTAGGTCATGCTCATGGACCGAGGCCCCATCTTGCATGCGTAAAGTGATCAGCTCCTAGACGGTAGCATGCCTAAGAGGACGTGTTTGCTCTCCAAAGAGCTCCTTGAGGTGCAAATGAATGTCAGCAGCACTCTTTGCACCCTGAAAACGCCTCTGCAGCTCATCATTCATAGAAGTCAACATATAACACCTGGCTATCAAGTCATGGTCACACCATTCCTTGTAAGCCTGCAATTCCTCAGGATTGCAGTGAGTCGGAGCCTCAACAGGGGGAGACTCAGTCAGTGTATATGCTACCCTTTCCGAATTCAAGACGATTTTTATGTTTCTTAGCCAAGTGAGGTAATTAGGTTCAGTTAATATGTGGTTGTCGAGTATTATAGATATTGGATTGCAAATCGAAGACATTGTCAATTTGTACTGAAAAGTAAAACAGATAAATGTTGTTGACTATTTTAAAATATTTAGTAAGATATGAAGTTTGGACTTTTACTTCATAAATATTTGCTCCCACTGTTTTGACATCTTTCACTACCCTCTAGTGAAAACGGGAAACTCCTTTCCTCAGTAGGTACGTAAGGTCCAATTAGCGAATTATGATCCCGATTATACAGCCAATCACAATTCCTAAAAGGTAGTTTCCCAATTGCATCACAATGCAACCCTTAACGTAAACTTTTGTCTCACGTTTGATTAGGACCCATTATAGACGTCGTTCATCTTCACGTGTCAAGCCTTACCCATCGATGTTGAACCTTAATGGACGGTCGCCATGAGTTCCCTCAATAATATGAGCCGAAATCATGGGAGTTCCACGTAGTTCACATCACCATGTCAATGGATGTCACAGCTTTCCGGCACCCAAAGCTCCCCCAATAATATGAGCCGAGCCCCGAGTACGGGTAGCGTTCATCATGCACCCATTGTCGATGGAAGACAAGGAAATTATAACCAATTTTATAATTCTCCTTTTCGAGCTTGATATTAATTTTGAATCTTATTCAAAATGAGGGTTTTTTAATTTTGAAAGGTCTCATCATTAATTTTATTTAAAAGCTCGCCATGTTTTATCGTATGTTTGCCGGATTCATGCAACTTTGTTATTATCATAATAATAACGCACATACTCATTATTTATAACATATCATGCATATATTATAAACAGTAAACAAAACAAGGATGATCAATCGCCCCAATACTAATGGCCCGTGTGAGCTAAACACGGGCCTAGGTCCAATCCTAGGGTAAATGCACGGGATGCAAATGCAACTACATTATTACATTAGCATCTAATATTACATGTCTTCGATCTTCATAATCACCAAGGCCACCATCTTCCAATCTTGATCTTCCACTATTCTAATATTTACAATTAAATATCCATGGCACATAGGGATACATCTCATGGGGGGTGGGAACGGGCCATAAACCAAGCCCACTTGAAATTGATAATTATTACAATCATACAACACAAATATCCTAGCATACACCTAGCAAATTGGGCTTGGGCTTTTGATCATCCTTCATGCATAATATCACATATCATACACCATCAATTAATTATCACTATAATTAATTGATCCAATATTATATATCTTGATCCAATCACTAACCGCCACGATTATAAACTAAATTAACAAAGTATACAAACACCTTTGTCTACTTTCCAATTAATTTATTTATAACCGAATTTCTTATAAATCACAATTTACTATAAATAATTAAAGTCCAACTTCAATTATTTATTTTATGAGAAAAATTTACAACTTTTGTAATTTTAAACTTAAGGGCCCAAAAACTTATTTTTCACCAAAAACATTTTGGCCCATTTAAAATTCACAAATATGTTGACCAACTAATGGCCCAACAACTCAAGGCCCATGACACTTTGATATTCCAAAACACTTTTGGAAACCCTAGTCGTCATCGCCGTCGCCGGAGTTGCGTCGCCGGATTCCGGCCAACATGCAAAAAAATTTTTTTTAATTTTTTTTAATAAACTTTAGGGGCTGTTAGGGCAGCCCCGTATGGTTGTAATTATGAAAGGGGTTTCATTTATTACACCATCGATGCAACTACGACATGACACATAGTATCGATTCATTGACAACTCTCGATAAACCAATGGTTGTCGAATCGATCGGGATATATGAGTTGAAGGGACCGTACTGTATGCTAACCATAATTGAATGGTTCTTGCAGGCACTATCATTTGATACCTAGGGAATCATGTAAGCGATGCTGCTAGGCGTTTAACATGATTGGTTGGGTACTATCAGACTTGAGTTCTGACGTTCTTATTATCAAGGTGTTGATAAATAAGAATGGAGCAATTGGGGTATGCTCATATAAGGACATGTTTAGTCCGAATCACATGGAGATGTGAACCCACGGCTAGTTGTATCAATGAACCATTGAGGGCCACACAAGTACTAGCTTTCTAGATCCCGTTGAGAAGTAAAATAGTTCAATGTGTTGAACGGCTTATAAAGGGGTTTATAAGCGTAAGGAAAATTAGAAGTATGACTTCTATGAGAGAAATGTAAATTTTGATTAATGGAAGTGTTCCTAAATTAAAATTTGGCCAAGAGAATAATGTAATTGAAAATTGTGATTTTCATAAACATTATTATGGACTAAATCAAATTAATTCAAGTGTTGAATTAATTAAACACTAGTGGGCCTAGTAGAGTCCAAATAATTAAATTAATTCAAGTGTTGAATTAATTAAATTATATTGAGTCTTGTAGAGCTCAATTAAAATAATTATTTAACTAGTGGGACTTGGGTAAATTCAAGTAATGTTTAATTAGTCTCAAATATGTTTGAGATAATTAAAATTCAGTCCAAGGTTTTTAATTTGATTAAAAACCATATTATATGCATGCATAGGAGGTGAAGGGTTGGGAGACTACTTTTTGAGTTTTCAAGGCATGGCATGCAACTTTATGCCTCAACTTTTTCACAAACCAAGACAAGTCTTCCCACTCTTCCCTCCACAACCTCTTGGCCGAAATTTCCATGAGCATTCTCTCCATTTTTCCTTCCTTTTGTGTTCTTCAATTTGTTGGAGAAAACACTATCTTCTCTTTGAAAAATCCTCACATTTTTCTAGTGCAAAATGTGAGGGGATCTACCTAGTTGGTGGTGGGCTTGATTGGAAGAAAGGAGTCCAAAAGAAAGGTGGAGCTTGTAGATTTTCTACCTTCAAGAGCTAAGGTGTTTACACCTTAGTTGGAGCCATAAAATCAATCCTTGTGATCGATAGGTAATTTTCTCAACACCCTATGCTTGATGTTGTTTTGTAAATATTGTGCAAAAACCATGGTGGCCGAAAATTTCATGATAAAATTTTAAATTTTTGAATTCCGTTGCGCATCCGGCCACCGTAACCGGTCCGCTTTCAAGTGGTATCAGAGCTTTCAACCTACATACACATGATAACACATAGGATATCCATACCCGAAGGTAAGCGGTGAATCCCCGACTACAATGCATCGACTCCTATGTGTTTCGACAGAATACCCAACCTTGCCACCTGATGACCCCATGAGAGTCGGTAAACAAGTCAAAGTGTAATTCTAGCACATAGAGTCTCAATGTTGTCCCGGGTCATAAGGACTAATGGTGTACAACCATAAACCAGGACTTTTCCACTCGATAAGTGAGAACCACATGGAAAGTCCTTTAATGGAGGGTTGTTCAGTGCACTCTACCAGGAGCACCTATCTGCATGCTCGGACATCACAATGTCCCCTACCAATGAAACATGGTACTCACATCGCAGATACTAGTCTCTAACTCGAGCGGCCTATATCCTTCTTAGTGGCGGCTGAATCGACTAGGAACCGTTTAGAATATACAGTATTACAAATATGAGTTTCATGATACTCATCATATGAGTATCTCATATTATTTCTACTATTTGTATATTCAAGGGCTTTATCTATGCAACTAGCATGGGTATACAGATAAAGATGTGCCATAATAATAATTTCAAATATTATTAAAATAAAGATTGCTTATACATAGAGTTTCATTGTGAAC
Organism: Primulina eburnea; assembly: GCF_022965805.1. Taxonomy (NCBI): domain Eukaryota; kingdom Viridiplantae; phylum Streptophyta; class Magnoliopsida; order Lamiales; family Gesneriaceae; genus Primulina; species Primulina eburnea. The sequence goes on along the minus strand of NC_133103.1, from coordinate 42,950,489 downwards.
ACTCGGCCAACACTTGGCTCGACGGGCACCTACTCTAACAAAGACTCTAGACTTACGGTGTATCGAAGAGCTTCAGATGTAGATCGACGTCTATCTCAGACACATTCGATACAGCATACCAAAGTCTAAATTAGATTGGAATCCCTAGATTTGAGATAAGATAAGATTAGATCACGAGTCATTGATTCATGTAGTCAAATTAGATACATGTTTCGATGTTTGTTTATGCTTTTATATATGTTGTATATGATTTAATGTAATACATTGTTTATACTGGGATATTTATATCTCACCGGAGTTATCCGGCTGTTGTCTTGTTTGTATGTGTGCATGGCAACAGGTGGGACAGGTACAGGGTCACAGAGGTGAAGACAGATCGAGATTAGAGTGGTGATACCGGACTTGGATTAGAACTAGGGTTTGAACACCTGATAGTAGTTGTTGAACCTGAGTATGTATGTTTGTATATTTTACCAGATTTATACTTTTATACTGATATGTATAGGAGTTTGATTCCATTACCTTCCGCATTTTAAAAAAAAAAATTAGACCCTGTTTATTATACTTGATTAATTAGTCCCAATCATGATTAAAAAGATGATAAGCGTCCGGGTCCCCACAACAGGCAACCTAACGACTTCTCTAAAGAACAAATCCGCAATGTTTGAAGCATCATCGGTTTTATGACAAGCTATAAAATTGCCATCTTAGAGAATCTATCCACAACAACAAAAATAGAATCTCTCCCCTTCTTAGTCCTAGGCAACCCAAAATAAAGTCCATAGAAATGTCAATCCAAGTTCTTTTTAAGAATAGCACGCAAAAGTGTTCCCAAAGTTCTATTATCGACTTCAGTTTGTCCATCCGTTTGAGGATGACAAGTAGTAGAAAACAACAATTTTTTGCCAAGTTTAGCCCAAAAAGTATTCCAAAAGTAACTAAAGAATATAACATCGCGATCAGAAACAATAGTCATAGGCATGCCATGCAACCTAACGACTTCTCTAAAGAAAAAATCGCAATGTTTGAAGCATCATCGGTTTTATGACAAGCTATAAAATGTGCCATCTTAGAGAATCTATCCACAACAACAAAAATAGAATCTCTCCCCTTCTTAGTCCTAGGCAACCCCAAAATAAAGTCCATAGAAATGTCAATCCAAGTTCTTTTTAAGAATAGCACGCAAAATTGTTCCCAAAGTTCTATTGACGACTTCAGTTTGTCCATCCGTTTGAGGATGACAAGTAGTAGAAAACAACAATTTTGTGCCAAGTTTAGCCCATAAAGTCTTCCAAAAGTAACACAAGAATTTAACATCGCGACCTGAAACAATAGTCCTAGGCATGCCATGCAACCGACATCTCTAAAGAACAAATCCGCAATGTTTGAAGCATCATCGGTTTTATGACAAGTTATAAAATGTGCCATCTTAGAGAATCTATCCACAACAACAAAAATAGAATCCCTCCGCTTCTTAGTCCTAGGCAACCCCAAAATAAAGTCCATAGAAATATCAATCCAAGTTCTATTTAAGAATAGCACGCAAAAGTGTTCCCAAAGTTCTATTGACAACTTCAGTTTGTCCATCCATTTGAGGATGAAAAGTAGTAGAAAACAACAATTTTGTGCCAAGTTTAGCCCATAAATTCTTCCAAAAGTAATTCAAGAATTTAACATCGCGACCAGAAACAATAGTCCATGCCATGCAACCTAGCGACTTCTCTAAAGAACAAATCCGCAATGTTTGAAGCATCATCGGTTTTATGACAAGCTATAAAATTGCCATCTTAGAGAATCTATCCACAACAACAAAAATAGAATCTCACCCCTTCTTAGTCCTAGGCAACCAAAAATAAAGTCCATAGAAATGTCAATCCAAGTTCTTTTTAAAAATAGCACGCAAAAGTGTTCCCAAAGTTCTATTATCGACTTCAGTTTGTCCATCCGTTTGAGGATGACAAGTAGAAGAAAACAACAATTTTTTGCCAAGTTTAGCACAAAAAGTATTCCAAAAGTAACTAAAGAATATAACATCGCGATCAGAAACAATAGTCATAGGCATGCCATGCAACCTAACGACTTCTCTAAAGAACAAATCCGCAATGTTTGAAGCATCATAGGTTTTATGACAAGCTATAAAATGTGCCATCTTAGAGAATCTATCCACAACAACAAAAATAGAATCTCTCCCCTTCTTAGTCCTAGGCAACCCCAAAATAAAGTCCATAGAAATGTCAATCCAAGTTCTTTATAAGAATAGCACGCAAAATTGTTCCCAAAGTTCTATTGACGACTTCAGTTTGTCCATCCGTTTGAGGATGAAAAGTAGTAGAAAACAACAATTTTGTGCCAAGTTTAGCCCATAAAATCTTCCAAAAGTAACACAAGAATTTAACATCGCGACCAGAAACAATAGTCCTAGGCATGCCATGCAACCTAACGACTTCTCTAAAGAAAAAATCCGCAATGTTTGAAGCATCATCGGTTTTATGACAAGCTATAAAATGTGCCATCTTAGAGAATCTATCCACAACAACAAAAATAGAATCCCTCCCCTTCTTAGTTCTAGGCAACCCAAAAATAAAGTTCATAGAAATGTAAATCCAAGTACTTCTTAAGAATAGCACGCAAAAGTGTTCTCAAAGTTCTATTGACAACTTCAGTTTGTCCATCCGTTTGAGGATGACAAGTAGTAGAAAACAATAATTTTGTGCCCAGTTTACCCCATAAAGTATTCCAAAAGTAACTCAAGAATTTAACATCTCGACCAGAAACAATAGTTCTAGGCATGCCATGCAACCTAACGACTTCTCTAAAGAACAAATCCGCAATGTTTGAAGCATCATCGGTTTTATGACAAGCTATAAAATGTGTCATCTTAGAGAATCTATCCACAACAACAAAAATAGAATCCCTCCCCTTCTTAGTCCTAGGCAACCCCAAAATAAAGTCCATAGAAATGTCAATCCAAATTCTATTTAAGAATAGCACGCAAAAGTGTTCCCAAAGTTCTATTGACAACTTCAGTTTGTCCATCCGTTTGAGGATGACAAGTAGTAGAAAACAACAATTTTGTGCCAAGTTTAGCCCATAAAGTCTTCCAAAAGTAACTCAAGAATTTAACATCGCGACTAGAAACAATAGTCCTAGGAATGCAATGCAACCTAACAACTTCTCTAAAGAAAAAATCCGCAATGTTTGAAGCGTCATCGGTTTTATGACAAGCTATAAATGTGCCATCTTAGAGAAGCTAACAACAACAACAAAAATAGAATCCCTCCCCTTCTTAGTCCTAGGAAACCCCAAAATAAAGTCCATAGAAATGTAAATCAAAGTTCTTCTTAAGAATAGCACGCAAAAGTGTTCCCATAGTTCTATTGACAACTTCGATTTGTCCATCCGTTTGAGGATGACAAGTAGTAGAAAACAACAATTTGTGCCAAGTTTAGCCCATAAAGTCTTCCAAAAGTAATTCAAGAATTTAACATTGCGACCAGAAACAATAGTCCTAGACATGCCATGCAACCTAGAGACTTCTCTAAAGAACAAATCCGCAATGTTTGAAGCATCATCAGTTTTATGACAAGCTATAAAATGTGTCATCTTAGAGAATCTATCCACAACAACAAAAATAGAATCTCTCCCCTTCTTAGTCCTAGGCAATCCCAAAATAAAATCCATAGAAATGTCAATCCAAGTTCTTTTTAAGAATAGCACGCAAAAGTGTTCCCAAAGTTCTATTGACGACTTCAGTTTGTCCATCCGTTTGAGGATGACAAGTAGTACAAAACAATAATTTTTTGCCAAGTTTAGCCCATAAAGTATTCCAAAAGTAACTAAAGAATATAACATCGCGATCAGAAACAATAGTCATAGGCATGCCATGCAACCTAACGACTTCTCTAAAGAACAAATCCGCAATGTTTGAAGCATCATCGGTTTTATGACAAGCTATAAAATGTGCCATCTTAGAGAATCTATCCACAACAACAAAAATAGAATCCCACCCCTTCTTAGTCCAAGTGTAAGGCTCGAGATTTTGAGTTTTCATTGGCATGAGAGACTTGGAAGACAGGAGAATGCATGTTATAAGATGAAAGTAGAAACTATTGCATGAATTATGGAATTTTGAGCGAGCATGGCCGAAGCTACACTGCACCCGCGGTGCTAGGTGACATAGCACCCGCGGTGTTTAGACAGAAAGTTGGTGAATTTATCCGAAGCAAGACCGCACCCGCGGTGAAAGAGGATCGGTTACGGCGACCGGAAGCGCAACGGAAGTTAAAAAAATCTAATTTTTAAGAAAAAATTTCGGCCACCATCCTTTTTGTGTAGAAAATACATTTAAACACCAAAATCTCATACATAGGGTGTTTTAGAAATTTACCTATCAATCTCAAAGATTGATTGTGGCTCCAACTAAGGTGTAAACACCTTAGCTCTTGAAGGTAGACAATCTACAAGCTTCACCTTTCTTTTGGACTCCTTTCTTCCAATCAAGCCCACCACTAACTAGCTAGAACCCTTCTTATTTTGCACTAGAAAAATAAGAAGATTTTTCAAAGAGAAGTGATTTCTTTCCTCAACAATTGAAGAAGAAAATTGAGAGAAAAACTTGGAGAAAAATGTGAATAGTAACTCGGCCACTATTCATGCTAGGAGAGAAGGAGAGACATTTTTTGGTTGTGGGAAAAGTTGTTCCAAAAAGTTGCATGCCATGCCTTGAAAACACAAAAAGTAGTCTCCCAACCTTTCACCTCCCATGCATGCATATTATATGGTTTTTAATCAAATTAAAACCTTGGACTAAATTTTAATTATCTCAAACATATTTGAGACTAATTAAACATTACTTGAATTTACCCAAGTCCCACTAGTTAAATAATTATTTTAATTGAGCTCTTCAAGACTCAATATAATTTAATTAATTCAACACTTGAATTAATTTAATTATTTGGACTCTACTAGGCCCACTAGTGTTTAATTAATTCAACACTTGAATTAATATAATTTAGTGCATAATAATGTTTATGAAAATCACAATTTTCAATTACATTATTCACTTGGCCAATTTTAATTTAGGAACACTTCCTTAAATTAAAATTTACATTTCTCTCATAGAAGTCATACTTCTATTTTTCTTTACACTTACAAACTCATTTATAAGTCGTTCAACACATTGAACTATTTTTCTCCTTTATAGAAGTCATACTTCTAATTTTCCTTACGCTTATAAACTCCTTTATAAGCCGTTCAACACATTGAACTATTTTTACTTCTCAACGGGATCTAGAAAGCTAGTACTTGTGTGGCCCTCAATGGTTCATTGATACAACTAGCCGTGGGTTCACATCTCTATGTGATTCGGACTAAACATGTCCTTATATGAGCATACCCCAATTGCTCCATTCTTATTTATCAACACCTTGATAATAAGAACGTCAGAACTCAAGTCTGATAGTACCCAACCAATCATGTTAAACGCCTATCAGCATCGCTTACATGATTCCCTAAGTATCAAATGATAGTGCCTGCAAGAACCATTCTGTTATGGTTAGCGTACAGTACGGTCCCTTCAACTCATATATCCCGATCGATTCGACAACCATTGGTTTATCGAGAGTTGTCAATGAATCGATACTATGTGTCATGTCGTAGTTGCATCGATGGTGTAATCTATGAAACCCTTTCATAGTTACCACCATACTCTCTGGCCAGAGATTTCAACCTACATACACATGATAACACATAGGATATCCATACCCGAAGGTAAGCGGTGAATCCCCGACTACAATGCATCGACTCCTATGTGTTTCGACAGAACACCAAACCTTGCCACCTGATGACCCCATGAGAGTCGGTAAACAAGTCAAAGTGTAATTCTAGCACATAGAGTCTCAATGTTGTCCCGCGTCATAAGGACTAATTCTGTACAACCATAAACTAGGACATTTCTGAAAGCGGACCGGTTACGGGGGCAATAAGCGCAACGGAAGCAAAATTTAAAATTTTATCATGCATTTTTCGGCCCCCTTGATTTGCACTATATTTACAAATAAAAATCCATACATAGGAGGTAAGAAAAATATACCTATCAACTTAGCAAAGTTGATGTATGGCTCCAATCAAGTTGTAAACAACTTGACTCTTCTAGGTTGAAGATCTACAAGCCTCCAACACCTTTCTTTTCTTCAAAATAAGGCCCACCACTCACAAGGTAAACCCCCTCAAAAATTGCACTAGAAAAGTTTGAGGATTTTTCAAAGAGAAAGAATTTTTGTCTCCAAAATGAAGAACAAAACTTGAGAGAAAAATGAGAGAAAAATTGGGTGCAATGGTTCAAAAATTTCGGCCAAGGTGTGTTGCATGGAGGAGTGGGAGACTAGCCTAGGTAGTTGCAAAAGTTCTCTCAAAAGTTGCACTACTTTTGAATATTTTATTAAAAAGTATTTTGGCTATTACTCCAAGCATGCAAACCCTAATCCCCTTTGCATATGGGCTTGAAACCCTTCACAAGGGCCCATGGACTAATATTATTGTCTCAAACAATTTGAGCCCAATACTACTTTGCTTGAATTTTATACAAGCCCACTAGTTTAAATAATTATTTCCAATTGGGCTCTACAAGGCCCAATTATATAAAATTAATTCAACACTTGAATTAAAATAATTATTTGGACTCTACTAGGTCCACTAGTGTTTAATTAATTCAACACTTGGATTAATTTAATTTAGTCCATAATAATGTTTATGAAAATCACAATTTTCAAACACATTATTCACTTGGCCAAATTTTAATTTAGGAACACTTCCAAAAATTAAAATTAATATTTCTCTCATAGAAGTCATACTTCTAAATTTTTCTTTTCGCTCATAAACACATTTACAAGCCGTTCAACACATTGAACTATTTTACTTCTCTTCGGGATTTACAAAGCAAGTACTTGTGTGGCCCTCAATGGTTCATTGATACAACTAGCCGTGGGTTCACATCATAATGTGATTCGGACTAAACATGTCCTTATTCGAGCATACCCTAATTGCTCCATTCTTACTTATCAACACCTTGATAACAAGAACGTCAGAACTCAAGTCTGATAGTACCCAACCAATCACATTAAACGTCTAGCAGCATCGCTTACGTGATTCCCTAGGTATCACATGATAGTGCCTGCAAGAACCAATCAATTATGGTTAGCGTACAGTACGGTCCCTTCAACTCATATATCCCGACCGATTCGACAACCATTGGTTTATCGAGAGTTGTCAATGAATCGATACTATGTGTCATGTTGTGGTTGCATCGATGGTGTAATCTATGAAACCCCTTTCATAATTACCACCATACTCTGATCAGAGATTTCAACCCACATATACATGAAAAACACATAGGATATCCATACCCGTAGGTAAGCGGTGAATCCCCGACTACAATGCATCGACTCCTATATGTTTCGCCGTAACACCCAACCTTGCCACCTAATGACCCCATAAGAGTCGGTAAACAAGTCAAAGTGAAACGCTAGCACATAGAGTCTCAATGTTGTCCCGGGTCATAAGGACTAATTCTGTACAACCATAAACCAGGACTTTTCCACTCGATAAGTGAGAACCACTTGGAAAGTCCTTTTATGGAGGGTTGTTCAGTGCACTCTACAAGGAGCACCTATCTGCATGATCGGACATCACAATGTCCCCTACCAATGAAACATGGTACTCACATCGCAGATACTAGTCTCTAACTCGAGCGGCCTATATCCTTCTTAATGGCGGCTGAATCGACTAGGAACCGTTTAGAATATACAGTATTCCAAATATGAGTTTCATGATACTCATCATATGAGCATCTCATATTCTTTCTACTATTTGTATATTCAAGGACTTTATCTATGCAACTAGCATGGGTATAAGATAAAGATGCGCCAAATAAATAAAATCAAATATTATTAAAATAAAGATCGTTTATACAAAGAGTTTCATTGTGAACAGTCGCCCAACACTTGGCTCGACGTGCACCTACTCTAACAATCTCCCACTTGCACTAGAGCCAACTACCTATATACTTTAGACCCATTGATTCGCGATGCTTCTCGAACGATGGTCCTGGTAAAGGCTTAGTTAGTGGATCAGCAACATTATCTGCGGAGCCGACTTTGTCAATCACGACATCTCCTCTTTCCACGATCTCTCTGAGGATGTGGTACTTTCTCAATACGTGTTTGGACTTCTGATGAGACCTTGGCTCCTTCGCCTGAGCTATGGCTCCCGTGTTGTCACACATCACCGGGATAGGAGCAATTCCATTGGGAATGACGCCCAACTCTTGGACGAAATTCCTAATCCAAACAGCCTCCTTTGCTGCAGCCGATGCAGCAATGTATTCTGCCTCAGTGGTGGAATCCGCAGTACTGTCTTGCTTGGAACTCTTCCAAGAGACAGCACCACCATTGAGCATGAATATGAATCCGGAGGTTGACTTCGAGTCATCAACATCGCTTTGGAAGCTAGAGTCGGTATAGCCTTCCAATTTTAGTTCTCCACCCCCGTAGACCAAAAACAACTTATTGGTCCTTCTCAAATACTTGAGGATGTCTTTCACAGCTTTCCAGTGTGGCAGACCAGGGTTGGATTGATATCTACTCACTACACTTAGTGCAAATGCCACGTCAAGACGTGTAGATATCATCCCATACATGATACTACCAATAGCCGAAGCATACGGAATTCGTGTCATCGCCGCTATCTCTGCATCAGTCTTGGGAGACATAGACTTGGATAGGGACATGCCATGACACATTGGTAGATGTCCTCTCTTGGACTCATCCATCGAGAACCGCTTCACGATGGTATCAATGTATGTGGACTGGGTGAGACCAAGCAATCTTCTTGATCTATCTCTATAGATCTGTATTCCCAATACAAAAGATGCTTCACCCAAGTCCTGCATTGAGAATTTACTTGCTAACCATATCTTTGTTGATTGCAACATTCCTACATCATTCCCAATGAGTAGAATGTCATCAACATAAAGAACAAGGAATGTCACAGCACTCCCACTGACCTTCTTATACACACAGGGTTCCTCAGGATTCTTAGTAAAACCAAACTCTTTGATTGTACTATCGAATCTGAGGTTCCAGCTCCTCGATGCCTGCTTAAGACCATAAATAGATCTTTGAAGTTTGCATACCATATGCTCACTTCCGATGGATGTAAACCCTTCAGGTTGAGACATGTAAATTTCTTCCTTAATATCCCCATTAAGGAAGGCTGTCTTCACATCCATCTGCCATATCTCATAGTCAAACCATGCAGCTATGGCTAGCAATATCCTAATGGACTTGAACATCGCAACTGGAGAAAAGGTTTCCTCATAGTCAACACCTTGTCTTTGAGTATACCCTTTTGCTACCAATCGCGCTTTGAAGGTCAATACCTTCCCATCCGCCCCAAGTTTCCTCTTGTAAATCCATTTACACCCTATGGGAACAGTTCCCTCAGGTGGATCCACAAGATTCCACACTTGGTTCGAATGCATGGAATTCATCTCAGATTCCATTGCTTCAAGCCATTTGGATGAATCGGCATCCGATAACGCTTCCTTGAAGGTCCTTGGATCACATCCAAGATTAGGCTCATCATGGCCCTCTTCAAGAAGCAGACCATACCTCACAGGTGGTCTCGAGACTCTCTCGGTTCTTCTAGGAGCTTGTATCTCCTCACTCAGCTTATTGGGTGTGGGTTCTACAACTGTAGGTGTCTCTCGAACCTCTTCGAGTTCTATCATCTCGCCTTTTCTATCCAATAGAAATTCCTTTTCCAAAAAGGTTGCGTTCCTAGAAACAAACACCTTTGTCTCTTGGGGATGATAGAAATAATATCCAATGGAGTTCCTTGGATATCCCACAAAGTAGCATAAAATGGATCGACTATCCAATTTATCTCCCACTGTCTGCTTCACATAAGCAGGACACCCCCATATTCTAAGATAAGAATACTTGGGAGGCTTACCCATCCATATCTCATATGGAGTCTTGTCAACTGCCTTTGTATGGACATTGTTCAACAACAGTGCCGCTGTTTCAAGCGCATATCCCCAAAAGGATGGCGGCAATTCCGTGAACCCCATCATAGACCGAACCATGTCCATCAAAGTCCGGTTACGACGCTCCGAAACACCATTCAACTGCGGTGTAGCGGGCGGAGTCCACTGCGAGAGAATCCCATTCTCTCTAAGATACTCTTGGAACTCGGCACTCAAGTACTCACCACCTCGATCCGATCGAAGTGTCTTGATGCTTCGTCCCAATTGCTTCTCTACTTCACTTCTGAATTCTTTGAACCTTTCAAAGGCTTCAGACTTGTATTTCATCAAATACACATACCCATACCTCGAATGGTCATCGGTAAAGGTGATGAAGTAGGCATGTCCATGCTTAGTGGTGATGCTAAGCGGACCGCACACATCGGTATGGATCAAATCCAATAACCCTTTGGCTCGCTCCGCATGGCCCTTAAAGGGAATTTTGGTCATCTTTCCTTTTAGACAGGATTCACAAGTCGTGAGAGCATTAATATCGGACATATCAAACATGCCAACTCCCACTAGCTTGTTCATCCTTCTTAGGGAAATATGACCTAATCGAGCATGCCATAGTTGTGCCGAATTAAGAGTATCTTGTTTGCGCTTATTTGTTGTTGTTATTGCTTGGACATTGTTAAGTGGAATATCTTTCAATTTTAAGGTATAGAGATTGTTTTCAAGTTCACCCGTACCAACTAAACATTCATTCTTATAAATATTGCAAACACCTTTGCAAAATAAACAAGAAAATCCATCAATATCAAGCATCGAAATGGAAATAATGTTTTTAACCAAGTCTGGTACATACAAAACATCTCTCAAAATAAGCTTAAAATCATTGTTCAATATTAAATAAACATCTCCAATGGCCTTGGCAGCAACTCTTGCCCCATTGCCCATCCTCAAGAAGGTCTCACCCTCTCGGAGCCTCCTACTTCTTCCCATCACCTGCAAATCATTACAGAGATGTGAGCCACAGCCGGTATCCAATACCCAAGAAGTAGAGTTAATCGAGATGTTAACTTCAATATAGAACATACCTTTGGCAGAACCCTTCTGCGCAAGATATTCCCTGCAGTTACGCCTCCAATGTCCAGGCTTCTTGCAGTGATGACAGATGTCGACTGTCTTCTCAGCCTTGGCTGGCGCGGCTGCCACGATGGGACTCGGAGTCTGCCTCTTCAAGGGCTCGTTCTTCTTGGGGCGCTGGAAAGAACGCTTCTTTCCCTTCCCAGGTGGACCGGTCTTCGTGCCAGATGAAGAGCCCACATAAAGAACCGACTTCTCCCTTTTGATTGTGGACTCAAAGGTCACAAGCATGTTCACTAGCTCTTCAAGGCTAGGTTCCATCTTGTTCATGTTGAAGTTCACAACAAAAGGGTCGAATGAGCTAGGCAGCGACAGTAGTAGCACATCAGTGGTCAACTCCGAAGGCAACACCAAATCCATGCCTACAAGCTTGTCCACGAGCCCAATCAACTTTAGGCCATGCTCATGGACCGAAGTCCCATCTCGCATGCGTAAAGTGATGAGCTCCTTTACTGTGGCATGCCTCAAAGGCCGAGTCTGCTCACCGAAGAGCTCCTTGAGGTGCATATGAATGTCAGCAGCATTCTTAGCATCCTCGAATCGCCTTTGCAGCTCATCGTTCATCGAAGCTTGCATGTAACACTTGGCCTTCAAGTCATGGTCGCACCAATCCTTGTAGGTCTGCAGTTCCTCGGGACTGCAGTCAGTCGGAGCCTTATCAGGCGGCGACTCAGTCAGTGTGTATGCAATTCTCTCCGAGTTTAGGACGATCTTTAAATTTCTTAGCCAAGTGATATAGTTTGGTCCGGTTAGAATGTGTTTTTCGAGAATAACGGAAAACTGGTTGCGAATTGATGACATTGTCACAGATTTGTACTGAAAAGTAAAACAGATAAATATTAATGACTATTTTAAAATATTTAATAAGATATAAAGTTTGGACTTTTACTTTATAAATTATCGCTCCCACTGTTTTGACATTTTCACTACCCTCTTGTGAAAACGGGAAACACTTTCCTCAGTAGGTACGTAAGGTCCAATTAGCGAATTGTGATCCCGAATAATATCGGCCATCACAACTCCTAAAAGGTAGTTTCCAATTGCATCGCCATGCAACCCTCTACGTATACTTTTGTCTCACGTTTGATTAGGACCCAATAATATGACGTCGTTCATCTTCACGTGTCAAGCCTAACCCATCGATATTGAACCTTAATGGACGGTCGCCATGAGTTCCCTCAATAATATGAGCCGAAATCATGGGAGTTCCACGTAGTTCACATCGCTATGTCAATGGATGTCACAGCTTTCCGGTACCCAAGGCTCCCCCAATAATATGAGCCGAGCCCCGAGTACGGGTAGCGTTCATCATGCATCCATTGTCGATGGAAGACAAGGAAATTATAAACAAATTTATAATTCCCCTTTTCGGACTTGATATTTTATTTTGAATCTTATTCAAAATGAGGGGTTTTTAATTTTGAAAGGTCTCATCGTTAATTTTATTTTAAAAGCTCGCCATGTTTGATCGTATGTTTGCCGGATTCATGCAACTTTGTTATTATAATAATAATAACGCACATACTCATTATTTATAACATATCATGCATATATTATAAATAGAAAACAATACAAGGATGATCAATCGCCCCAAGTACTAATGGCCCGTGTGAGCTAAACACGGGCCTAGGTCCAATCCTAGGGTAAATGCAAGGGATGCAATGCAACTACATTATTACATTAGCATCCTATATTACATGTCTTCGATCTTCATAATCACCAAGGCCACCATCTTCCAATCTTGATCATCCACTAATCTAATATTTACAATTAAATATCCATGGCACATAGGGATACATCTCATGGGGTGGGAACGGGCCATAAACCAAGCCCACTTTAAAAATTGATAATTATTACAATCATACAACACAAATATCCTAGCATACACCTAGCAAATTGGGCTTGGGCTTTTGATCATCCTTCATGCACAATATCAAATATCATACACCATCAATTAATTATCACTATAATTAATTGATCCAATATTATGTATCTTGAACCAATCACTAACCGCCACAATTATAAATTAAATTAACAAAGTATACAAACCCCTTTGTCTACTTTCAAATTAATTTATTTATAATTGAATTTCTTGTAAATCACAATTTACTATAAATAATTAAAGTCCTACTTCAATTATTTATTTTATGAAAAATATATGTGCAACATTTGTAATTTTAAACTTAAGGGCCCAAAACTCATTTTTCACCAAAAATACTTTGGCCCAATTAAAATTCACAAATTATGTTGGCCATCCAATGGCCCAACATCTTAAGGCCCATGACACTTGGATTATCCAAAACACTTTTGGAAACCCTAGTCGTCACCGCCGTCGCCGGAGCTCCGTCGCCGGATTCCGGCAACACACAAAAAAAATTTTTTTTTATTAAAAAACGAATTTTCCGGGCAGCCCGTAGGCTGCCCAAACATGCTGCCCGAAATATTTCGGGCAGCCCGAAACTCACGGGCAGCAACATGCTGCCCGAAAATATTTTTTTTTTTTTGTTTCTCAAAATTTCGGCCTTGAAGATTTATGCACACAAAAAATTTCAAGCGGTTAGAAATCGATACTCAACATAATATAACGTAAATATAGTACAAAATCCGTAACCTTAGCTCTGATACCACTTGAAAGCGGACCGGTTACGGGGGCAATAAGCGCAACGGAAGCAAAATTTAAAACTTTATCATGCATTTTTCGGCCCCCTTGATTTGCACTATATTTACAAATAAAAATCCATACATAGGAGGTAAGAAAAATATACCTATCAACTTAGCAAAGTTGATGTATGGCTCCAATCAAGTTGTAAACAACTTGACTCTTCTAGGTTGAAGATCTACAAGCCTCCAACACCTTTCTTTTCTTCAAAATAAGGCCCACCACTCACAAGGTAAACCCCCTCAAAAATTGCACTAGAAAAGTTTGAGGATTTTTCAAAGAGAAAGAATTTTTGTCTCCAAAATGAAGAACAAAACTTGAGAGAAAAATGAGAGAAAAATTGGGTGCAATGGTTCAAAAATTTCGGCCAAGGTGTGTTGCATGGAGGAGTGGGAGACTAGCCTAGGTAGTTGCAAAAGTTCTCTCAAAAGTTGCACTACTTTTGAATATTTTATTAAAAAGTATTTTGGCTATTACTCCAAGCATGCAAACCCTAATCCCCTTTGCATATGGGCTTGAAACCCTTCACAAGGGCCCATGGACTAATATTATTGTCTCAAACAATTTGAGCCCAATACTACTTTGCTTGAATTTTATACAAGCCCACTAGTTTAAATAATTATTTCCAATTGGGCTCTACAAGGCCCAATTATATAAAATTAATTCAACACTTGAATTAAAATAATTAGTTGGACTCTACTAGGTCCACTAGTGTTTAATTAATTCAACACTTGGATTAATTTAATTTAGTCCATAATAATGTTTATGAAAATCACAATTTTCAAACACATTATTCACTTGGCCAAATTTTAATTTAGGAACACTTCCAAAAATTAAAATTAATATTTCTCTCATAGAAGTCATACTTCTAAATTTTTCTTTTCGCTCATAAACACATTTACAAGCCGTTCAACACATTGAACTATTTTACTTCTCTTCGGGATTTACAAAGCAAGTACTTGTGTGGCCCTCAATGGTTCATTGATACAACTAGCCGTGGGTTCACATCATAATGTGATTCGGACTAAACATGTCCTTATTCGAGCATACCCTAATTGCTCCATTCTTACTTATCAACACCTTGATAACAAGAACGTCAGAACTCAAGTCTGATAGTACCCAACCAATCACATTAAACGTCTAGCAGCATCGCTTACGTGATTCCCTAGGTATCACATGATAGTGCCTGCAAGAACCAATCAATTATGGTTAGCGTACAGTACGGTCCCTTCAACTCATATATCCCGACCGATTCGACAACCATTGGTTTATCGAGAGTTGTCAATGAATCGATACTATGTGTCATGTTGTGGTTGCATCGATGGTGTAATCTATGAAACCCCTTTCATAATTACCACCATACTCTGATCAGAGATTTCAACCCACATATACATGAAAAACACATAGGATATCCATACCCGTAGGTAAGCGGTGAATCCCCGACTACAATGCATCGACTCCTATATGTTTCGCCGTAACACCCAACCTTGCCACCTAATGACCCCATAAGAGTCGGTAAACAAGTCAAAGTGAAACGCTAGCACATAGAGTCTCAATGTTGTCCCGGGTCATAAGGACTAATTCTGTACAACCATAAACCAGGACTTTTCCACTCGATAAGTGAGAACCACTTGGAAAGTCCTTTTATGGAGGGTTGTTCAGTGCACTCTACAAGGAGCACCTATCTGCATGATCGGACATCACAATGTCCCCTACCAATGAAACATGGTACTCACATCGCAGATACTAGTCTCTAACTCGAGCGGCCTATATCCTTCTTAATGGCGGCTGAATCGACTAGGAACCGTTTAGAATATACAGTATTCCAAATATGAGTTTCATGATACTCATCATATGAGCATCTCATATTCTTTCTACTATTTGTATATTCAAGGACTTTATCTATGCAACTAGCATGGGTATAAGATAAAGATGCGCCAAATAAATAAAATCAAATATTATTAAAATAAAGATCGTTTATACAAAGAGTTTCATTGTGAACAGTCGCCCAACACTTGGCTCGACGTGCACCTACTCTAACAATTTCCACTCGATAAGTGAGAACCACTTGGAAAGTCCTTTTATGGAGGGTTGTTCAGTGCACTCTACGAGGAGCACCTATCTGCATGTTCGGACATCACAATGTCCCCTACCAATGAAACATGGTACTCACATCGCAGATACTAGTCTCGAACTCGAGCGGCCTATATCCTTCTTAGTGGCGGCTGAATCGACTAGGAACCGTTTAGAATATACAGTATTACAAATATGAGTTTCATGATACTCATCATATGAGCATCTCATATTCTTTCTACTATTTGTATATTCAAGGGCTTTATCTATGCAACTAGCATGGGTATACAGATAAAGATGTGCCATAATAATAATTTCAAATATTATTAAAATAAAGATTGCTTATACATAGAGTTTCATTGTGAACACTCGGCCAACACTTGGCTCGACGGGCACCTACTCTAACAATCTCCCACTTGCACTAGAGCCAACTACCCATATGCATTAAACCCATTGATTCGCGATGCTTGTCGAATAATGGTCCAGGTAAAGGTTTAGCTAGTGGATCAACAACATTATCGGCGGAGCCGACTGTGTCAAAAGACACTTCTCCTCTTTCCACAATCTCTCCGAGGATGTGGTACTTTCTCAATACTAGTTTGGATTTCTGATGAGACCTTGGCTCCTTTGCTTGATCTATAGCTCCCTTGTTGTCACACAACACCGGGACAGGAGCAACTCCATTAGGAATGACGTCCAACTCTTCGACGAAATTCCTTATCCAAACAGCCTCCCTTGCTGCATCTGATGCAGCAATGTATTCGGCCTCTATGCTGGAATCCGTAATATTGTCTTGCTTGGAACTCTTCCAAGAGACAGCAGCACCATTGAGCATGAATACAAAACCAGAGGTTGACTTCGAGTCATCGATATCGCTTTGGAAGCTAGAGTCGGTATAGCCTTCCAATTTTAGTTCTCCACCCCATAGACCAAGAACAATTTATTGGTCCTTCTCAACTACTTGAGGATGTCTTTCACAGCTTTCCAGTGTGGAAGACCAGGGTTCGATTGATATCTACTCACTACACTTAGTGCGAAAGCCACGTCAAGACGTGTAGATATCATCCCATACATGATGTTACCAATTGCCGAAGCATACGGAATGCGTGTCATCGCCACTATCTCTGCATCAGTCTTGGGAGACAGACTTGGATAGGGACACGCCATGACACATTGGTAGATGTCCTCCCTTGGACTCATCCATCGAGAACGGCTTCACGATGGTATCAATGTATGTGGACTGGGTGAGACCAAGCAATCTTCTCGATCTATCTCTATAGATCTGTATTCCCAATACAAAAGATGCTTCCCCCAAGTCCTGCATCGAGAACTTACTCGCAAACCATATCTTAGTTGATTGCAACATTCCTACATCATTCCCAATGAGTAGAATGTCATCAACATACAACACAAGGAATGTCACAACACTCCCACTGACCTTCTTATACACATAGGGTTCCTCAGGATTCTTAGTAAATCAACTCTTTGATTGTACTATCGAATCTAAGGTTCCAACTCCTAGATGCCTGCTTTAGACCATAAATAGATCTCTGAAGTTTGCATACCATATGCTCACTTCGAGATGTAAACCCTCCAGGTTTAGACATGTAAATAACTTTCTTAAAATCCCCATTAAGAAAGTCTGTCTTGACATCCATCTGCCATATCTCATAGTCATACCATGCAGCTATGGCTAGCAAAATCCTTATGGACTTGAACATTGCAATTGGAGAAAAGGTTTCCTCAAAGTCAACTCCTTGTCTTTGAGTATATCCTTTTGCCACCAATCGCGCCTTGAAGGTCAATACCTTCCCATCCGTCCCAAGTCCCTATGGGAACCTTTCCCTCAGGTGGATCTATAAGATCCCACACTTGGTTCGAATGCATGGAATTCATCTCAGATTCCATAGCTTCAAGCCATTTGGATGAATCGGCATCAGATAACGCTTCCTTGAAGGTCCTTGGATCAAATCCATGGTTAGGCTCATCATGGCCCTCTTCAAAAAGCAGACCATATCTCATAGGTGGTCTCGAGACTCTCTCGGATCTTCTAGGAGCCTGTATCTCCTCTCTTGGCTCTTCGGGTGTGGGTTCTATAATTGTGGGTGTTTCTCGAACCTCTTCGAGTTCTATCATCTCCCCTTTTCTATCCAATAGAAAATTTCTTTTCCAAAAAGGTTGCATTCCTAGAAACAAACACCTTTGTTTCTTGGGGATGATAGAAGTGATATCCAACTAAAATCCTTGGATATCCCACAAAGTAACATAAAATGGATCAACTATCCAATTTATCTCCCACTACCTGCTTCACATAAGCAGGGCTCTCATATTCTAAGATAAGAATATTTGGGAGGCTTACCCATCCATATCTCATATGGTGTCTGCCTTTGAATGGACATTTAATTGAATATCTTTCAATTTTAAGTTATAGAGATCGTTTTCAAGTTCTCAAGTACCAATCAAACATTCATTCTTGTAAATGTTGCAAACACCTTTGCTAAATAAACAAGAATATCCATCTTTATCACAATAGAAATGGAAATAATGTTTTCACCAACAAGGTACAAACAAAACATCTCTTAAAATTAACTTAAAATCATTGTTCAACAATAAGTAAACATTTCTTAAGGTCTTGGCAGCAACTCTTGCTCCATAGCCATCCTCTAGAAGGTCACACCTTCCTTAAGCATTCTACTTCTTCCCATCACCTATAACTCATTATAGAGATGTGAGTCATAACCGGTATCTAATACCCAAGAAGTAGAGTTATTTGAAATGTTTACTTCAATTTAGAACATACCGTTTCCAGAACTCTTCTGGGCCAGATATTCTTTGCAATTTCGCCTCCAATGTCCAGGCATCTTGCAGTGATGACAAACATCACTAGTCTTGTCAGCCCTAACTGGTGTGGCTGCCACAACGGGATTCGGAGATTGCCTCAACAAGGGCACGTTCTTCTTGGAACGTTGGAAAGAACGCTTCTTTCCATTCCCATGTGGATCAATCTTCGTACCAGATGAAGAACCCACATAAAGAACCAACTTCTCTTTCTTGATGGTGGATTCAAACGTAACAAGCATGTTTACCAACTCCTCAAGGGTCGGTTCCATCTTGTTCATGTTGAAGTTCACCACAAAAGGATCAAATGAGCTAGGCAGCGATAACATCAACACGTCGGTGGTCAACTCCGAAGGCAAGATCAGATCCATGCCAACGAGCTTGTCCACGAGCCCAATCACCTTTAGGCCATGCTCATGGACCGAGGCCCCATCTCGCATGCGCAAAGTGATTAGCTCCTTGACGGTAGCATGCCTAAGAGGCCGAGTCTGCTCACCAAAAAGCTCCTTGAGGTGCAAATGAATGTCAGCAGCATTCTTTGCACCCTCAAAACGCCTCTGCAGCTCATCATTCATAGAAGTCAGCATATAACACCTGGCTATCAAGTCATGGTCACAACATTCCTTGTAAGCCTGCAATTCCTCAGGATTGCAGTCAGTCGGAGCCTCAACAGGGGGCGACTCAGTCAGTGTATATGCTACCCTTTCCGAATTCAAGACTATTTTTAGGTTTCTTAGCCAAGTGAGGTAATTAGGTCTGGTTAACATGTGTTTGTCGAGTATTGCAGATATCGGATTGCGAATCGAAAACATTGTCAATTTGTACTGAAAAGTAAAAACAGATAAATGTTGATGACTATTTTAAAATATTTAGTAAGATATGAAGTTTGGACTTTTACTTCATAAATATTTGCTCCCACTGTTTTGACATCTTTCACTACCCTCTAGTGAAAACGGGAAACTCCTTTCCTCAGTAGGTACGTAAGGTCCAATTAGCGAATTATGATCCCGATCATACAGCCAATCACAATTCCTAAAAGGTAGTTTCCCAATTGCATCACAATGCAACCCTTAACGTAAACTTTTGTCTCACGTTTGATTAGGACCCATTATAGACGTCGTTCATCTTTACGTGTCAAGCCTTACCCATCGATGTTGAACCTTAATGGACGGTCGCCATGAGTTCCCCCAATTATCTGAGCCGAAGTCATGGGAGTTCCACGTAGTTCACATCACCATGTCAATGGATGTCACAGCTTTCCGGCACCCAAGGCCCCCCCAATAATATGAGCCGAGCCCCGAGTACGGGTAGCGTTCATCATGCACCCATTGTCGATGGAAGACAAGGAAATTATAACCAATTTTATAATTCCCCTTTTCGGGCTTGATAATAATTTTGAATCTTATTCAAAATGAGGGTTTTTAGTTTTGAAAGGTCTCATCATTAATTTTTTATTTAAAAGCTCGCCATGTTTGATCGTATGTTTGCCGGATTCATGCAACTTTGTTATTATCATAATAATAACGCACATACTCATTATTTATAACATATCATGCATATATTATAAACAGTAAACAAACAAGGATGATCAATCGCCCCAATACTAATGGACCGTGTGAGCTAAACACGGGCCTAGGTCCAATCCTAGGGTAAATGCACGGGATGCAAATGCAACTATTACATTAGCTTCCAATATTTACATGTCTTCGATCTTCATAATCATCATGGCCACCATCTTCCAATCTTGATCATCCACTATACTAATATTTACAAATAAATATCCATGGCAAATAGGGATACATCTCATGGGGTGGGAACGGGCCATAAACCAAGCCCACTTTATAAATTGATAATTATTACAATCATTCAACACAAAATATCCTTGCATACACCTAGCAAATTGGGCTTGGGCTTTTGATCATCCTTCATGCATAATATCACATATCATACACCATCAATTAATTATCACAATAATTAATTGATCCAATATTATATATCTTGATCCAATCACTAACCGCCACGATTATAAACTAAATTAACAAAGTATACAAACACCTTTGTCTACTTTCAAATTAATTTATTTATAACCGAATTTCTTGTAAATCACCATTTACTATAAATAATTAAAGTCCAACTTAAATTATTTATTTCATGAGAAAATATTTGCAACTTTTGTAATTTTAAACTTAAGGGCCCAAAAACTCATTTTTCACTAAAAATATTTTGGCCCATTTAAAATCACAAATGTGTTGGCCATCCAATGGCCCAACAACTCAAGGCCCATGACACTTTGATATTCCAAAACATTTTTGGAAACCCTAGCCGTCATCGCCGTCGCCGGAGCTCCGTCGCCAGATTCCGGTAACAAAAAAATTTTTATTTTTTTTTTATTAAAAGTAAGGGGCTGTTCGGGCAGCCCCCCTCTGGCTGCCCTTGCTGCCCGTTTCGGGCAGCCCCTCGGGCAGCCCAAGCTGCCCAAAACCCGCCCAAATCCGGCCTTGAATTCGTTGCAAAATTTTGTTCTCATGCGGTTAGAAATCAATCTCAACATAATATCTTGTAGTTGCTACACAAAATCGTAACCATAGCTCGGATACCACTTGAAAGCGGATCGGTTACGGCGACCGGAAGCGCAACGGAAGTTAAAAAAATCTAATTTTTAAGAAAAAATTTCGGCCACCATCCTTTTTGTGTAGAAAATACATTTAAACACCAAAATGTCATACATAGAGTGTTTTAGAAATTTACCTATCAATCTCAAAGATTGATTGTGGCTCCAACTAAGGTGTAAACACCTTAGCTCTTGAAGGTAGACAATCTACAAGCTTCACCTTTCTTTTGGACTCCTTTCTTCCAATCAAGCCCACCACTAACTAGCTAGAACCCTTCTTATTTTGCACTAGAAAAATAAGAAGATTTTTCAAAGAGAAGTGGTTTCTTTCCTCAACAATTGAAGAAGAAAATTGAGAGAAAAACTTGGAGAAAAATGTGAATAGTAACTCGGCCACTATTCATGCTAGGAGAGAAGGAGAGACATTTTTTGGTTGTGGGAAAAGTTGTTCCAAAAAGTTGCATGCCATGCCTTGAAAACACAAAAAGTAGTCTCCCAACCTTTCACCTCCCATGCATGCATATTATATGGTTTTTAATCAAATTAAAACCTTGGACTAAATTTTAATTATCTCAAACATATTTGAGACTAATTAAACATTACTTGAATTTACCCAAGTCCCACTAGTTAAATAATTATTTTAATTGAGCTCTTCAAGACTCAATATAATTTAATTAATTCAACACTTGAATTAATTTAATTATTTGGACTCTACTAGGCCCACTAGTGTTTAATTAATTCAACACTTGAATTAATTTAATTTAGTGCATAATAATGTTTATGAAAATCACAATTTTCAATTACATTATTCACTTGGCCAATTTTAATTTAGGAACACTTCCCTAAATTAAAATTTACATTTCTCTCATAGAAGTCATACTTCTATTTTTCTTTACACTTATAAACTCATTTATAAGTCGTTCAACACATTGAACTATTTTTCTCCTTTATAGAAGTCATACTTCTAATTTTCCTTACGCTTATAAACTCCTTTATAAGCCGTTCAACACATTGAACTATTTTTACTTCTCAACGGGATCTAGAAAGCTAGTACTTGTGTGGCCCTCAATGGTTCATTGATACAACTAGCCGTGGGTTCACATCTCTATGTGATTCGGACTAAACATGTCCTTATATGAGCATACCCCAATTGCTCCATTCTTATTTATCCACAACTTGATAATAAGAACGTCAGAACTCAAGTCTGATAGTACCCAACCAATCATGTTAAACGCCTAGCAGCATCGCTTACATGATTCCCTAGGTATCAAATGATAGTGCCTGCAAGAACCATTCTGTTATGGTTAGCGTACAGTACGGTCCCTTCAACTCATATATCCCGATCGATTCGACAACCATTGGTTTATCGAGAGTTGTCAATGAATCGATACTATGTGTCATGTCGTAGTTGCATCGATGGTGTAATCTATGAAACCCTTTCATAGTTACCACCATACTTTGGCCAGAGATTTCAACCTACATACACATGATAACACATAGGATATCCATACCCGAAGGTAAGCGGTGAATCCCCGACTACAATGCATCGACTCCTATGTGTTTCGACAGAACACCCAACCTTACCACCTGATGACCCCATGAGAGTCGGTAAACAAGTCAAAGTGTAATTCTAGCACATAGAGTCTCAATGTTGTCCCGGGTCATAAGGACTAATTCTGTACAACCATAAACTAGGACATTTCCACTCGATAAGTGAGAACAACTTGGAAAGTCCTTTTATGGAGGGTTGTTCAGTGCACTCTACAAGGAGCACCTATCTGCATGTTCGGACATCACAATGTCCCCTACCAATGAAACATAGTACTCACATCGCAGATACTAGTCTCGAACTCGAGCGGCCTATATCCTTCTTAGTGGCGGCTGAATCGACTAGGAACCGTTTAGAATATACAGTATTACAAATATGAGTTTCATGATACTCATCATATGAGCATCTCATATTCTTTCTACTATTTGTATATTCAAGGGCTTTATCTATGCAACTAGCATGGGTATACAGATAAAGATGTGCCATAATAATAATTTCAAATATTATTAAAATAAAGATTGCTTATACATAGAGTTTCATTGTGAACACTCGGCCAACACTTGGCTCGACGGGCACCTACTCTAACACGCGGTGCAAGCAAGACCGCACCCGCGGTCATGCAGGGACCGCACCCGCGGTCTAGGTGCTGCACTTTTAGATGAACTCGCCGTGAACACAGCGCACCCGCGCTCCTGAACTACCGCACCCGCGGTGCTGCATGCGAGAGATCCACCTCCTTTTCTTATGATGACACATGGCATGTATATATATATGAATTGTGCTGAGTCTTCATTTTTCTACTTCAGCAGACTGAACCGATAGATTCTTTCATTGTCTTCAAGCTTCTTCAAGGCAATATTGTGCAAGATTTAACCATCCAAAGTTTGATTCAAGTATAGATTCTTGTTCCTTGCATCATAGGCTTCAAAAGGGTATACTTTTATTACCTTGCAGCATGTTTCGAAATATGCATGTTGAAAGAAATTCAGATTTGAGCTTTAGATTATGTTCTTGACATGTTGAACTTCAGAGATTCACTACCGGATCGAATTACGAATGTCGTATGCTATTATTTTGGAATTCTAGCATGTATATCGAATTGGATGGGAAGAATTGAGCATGTTATATTGGGTTTTGATGAGAGATTATTGTTTGAGTTATTGGTATCGCGAGACTACGCCGTTATGCCGTCGAATTGTATCAAAACCAAGTATTGATTTGTATATGAGTTGATTGAGATGTATTTTGATAGAATGTGTCTACACATTGCCATTTCAGATTGGTATTGGCTACATTGAATTCGAGAACTTGTCTACGACCGATTGTTCGACAAGAAAGGTATAATTCATGTGGTCACGGGATTGCACAACTCGATTCATATTTGATACGAGTTTCCCTAAATCACATACTAGATTGTTATTACATTTGATTATGTAATGTATTGTTTATTGATTTATATTCGAGTCCTGAGATAGGAGATATTGGCAGATTGGCCAAAACTAGACGTTTCGGTGTATCGACGTATAGTAGTAGATATTCTCTATGTGTAGACCCTCGATACAGAGTTGACCGAAGCCTAGGAATAAGACGTACCGTCACCCCGAGTGGTTGGGTAGGTGACAGACCGTCTTATTCACACCGGGATCCCTAGATTAGAAATGAGTCGAGTCAAGATTTAAATGTTGAATACAGATTTGTATTCTTTTACATGTTGTAGATTTTATATTCATGTGCATTGATATATGCTATGCTTTTGTACATGATTATTACATTGCATGCATACATGTTTTATACTGGGATATGTTCTCACCGGAGTTATCCGGCTGTTGTCGTGTCTGTATGTGTGCATGGCAACAGGTGGGGCAAGATCTGGGTCTCGAGCTAGATGAGAGATTGATGATAGCGTGGAGATCTCGGGCGTTGAAGATTTCTAGTGTTTCCTATTAGACTGTTACTACTTATGTTTGTAGTTGGGATTTGAACACTAGTGTATGATTGTACTAGACAGACTTGTATGTACCTGATGTTGTTTAATTATTATAAAGACATGTTATGCTTTAATTATACATTTGAATTAATGTTAAAAGCAAAATTTTGACCCACAATTTCGAGCAAAGATCCAATAAATCTCAAAAGAAATGAGTTAGAGCCCGGGTCCCCACACCTAGGCAAACAATATTGACAACTTCAGTTTGTCCATCCGTTTGAGGATGACAAGTAGTAGAAAACAATAATTTTGTGCCAAGTTTAGCCCATAAAGTCTTCCAAAAGTAACTCAAGAATTTAACATCACGACCAGAAACAATAGTTCTAGGCATGCCATGCAACCTAACGACTTCTCTAAAGAACAAATCCGCAATGTTTGAAGCGTCATCGGTTTTATGACAAGCTATAAAATGTGCCATCTTAGAGAATCTATCCACAACAACAAAAATAGAATCGCTCCCCTTCTTTGTCCTAGGCAACCCAAAATAAAGTCCATAGAAATGTCAATCCAAGTTCTTTTTAAGAATAGCACGCAAAAGTGTTCCCAAAGTTCTATTGACAACTTCAGTTTGTCCATCCGTTTGAGGATGACAAGTAGTAGAAAACAACAATTTTGTGCCAAGTTTTGCCCATAAAGTCTTCCAAAAGTAATTCAAGAATTTAACATCGCAACCAGAAACAATAGTCCATGCCATGCAACCTAGCGACTTCTCTAAAGAACAAATCCGCAATGTTTGAAGCATCATCGGTTTTATGATAAGCTATAAAATGTGTCATCTTAGAGAATCTATCCACAACAACAAAAATAAAATCGCTCCCCTTCTTAGTCCTAGGCAACCCAAAATAAAGTCCATAGAAATGTAAATCAAATTTCTTCTTAAGAATAGCACGCAAAAGTGTTCCCATAGTTCTATTGATAACTTCGGTTTGTCCATCCGTTTGAGGATGACAAGTAGTAGAAAACAACAATTTTGTGCCAAGTTTAGCCCATAAAGTCTTCCAAAAGTAACTAAAGAATATAACATCGCGATCAGAAACAATAGTCATAGGCATGCCATGCAACCTAACGACTTCTCTAAAGAACAAATCCGCAATGTTTGAAGCATCATCGGTTTTATGACAAGCTACAAAATGTGCCATCTTAGAGAATCTATCCACAACAACAAAAATAGAATCCCTCCCCTTCTTAGTCCTAGGCAACCCCAAAATAAAGTCCACAGAAATGTAAATCCAAGTTCTTCTTAAGAATAGCACGCAAAAGTGTTCCCAAAGTTCTATTGACAACTTCAGTTTGTCCATCCGTTTGAGGATGACAAGTAGTAGAAAACAATAATTTTGTGCCCAGTTTAGCCCATAAAGTACTCTTCCAAAAGTAACTCAAAAATTTAACATCTCGACCAGAAACAATAGTTCTAGGCATGCCATGCAACCTAACGACTTCTCTAAAGAACAAATCCGCAATGTTTGAAGCATCATCGGTTTTATAACAAGCTATAAAATGTGTCATATTAGAGAATCTATCCACAACAACAAAAATAGAATCACTCCCCTTCTTAGTCCTAGGCAACCCCAAAATAAAGTCCATAGAAATGTCAATCCAAGTTCTATTTAAGAATAGCACGCAAAAGTGTTCCCAAAGTTCTATTGACAAATTCAGTTTGTCCATCCATTTGAGGATAACAAGTAGTAGAAAACAACAATTTTGTGCCAAGTTTAGCCCATAAAGTCTTCCAAAAGTAACTCAAAATTTAACATCGCGACCAGAAACAATAGTCCTAGGAATGCAATGCAACCTAACGACTTCTCTAAAGAAAAAATCCGCAATGTTTGAAGCATCATCGGTTTTATGACAAGCTATAAATGTGCCATCTTAGAGAATCTATCAACAACAACAAAAATAGAATCCCTCCCCTTCTTAGTTCTAGGCAACCACAAAATAAAGTACATAGAAATGTAAATCAAAGTTATTCTTAAGAATAGCATGCAAAAGTGTTCCCATAGTTCTATTGACAACTTCGGTTTGTCCATCCGTTTGAGGATGACAAGTAATAGAAAACAACAATTTTGTGCCAAGTTTAGCCCATAAAGTATTCAAAAAGTAACTAAAGAATATAACATCGCGATCAGAAACAATAGTCATAGACATGCCATGCAACCTAACGACTTCTCTAAAGAACAAATCCGCAATGTTTGAAGCATCATCGGTTTTATGACAAGCTATAAAATGTGCCATCTTAGAGAATCTATCCACAACAACAAAAATAGAATCCCTCCCCTTCTTAGTCCTAGGCAACCCCAAAATAAAGTCCATAGAAATATTAATCCAAGTTCTATTTAAGAATAGCACGCAAAAGTGTTCACAAAGTTCTATTGACAACTTCAGTTTGTCCATCCGTTTGAGGATGACAAGTAGTAGAAAACAACAATTTTGTGCCAAGTTTAGCCCATAAATTCTT
The DNA here is from genome assembly GCF_022965805.1 of Primulina eburnea. Taxonomy (NCBI): domain Eukaryota; kingdom Viridiplantae; phylum Streptophyta; class Magnoliopsida; order Lamiales; family Gesneriaceae; genus Primulina; species Primulina eburnea. The sequence goes on along the minus strand of NC_133103.1, from coordinate 42,923,144 downwards.
CCAAAAGTAATTCAAGAATTTAACATCGCGACCAGAAACAATAGTCCATGCCATGCAACCTAGCGACTTCTCTAAAGAACAAATCCGCAATGTTTGAAGCATCATCGGTTTTATGACAAGCTATAAAATTGCCATCTTAGAGAATCTATCCACAACAACAAAAATAGAATCTCTTCCCTTCTTAGTCCTAGGCAACCCAAAATAAAGTCTATAGAAATGTCAATCCAAGTTCTTTTTAAGAATAGCACGCAAAAGTGTTCCCAAAGTTATATTATCGACTTCAGTTTGTCCATCCGTTTGAGGATGACAAGTAGTAGAAAACAACAATTTTTTTGCCAAGTTTAGCCCAAAAAGTATTCCAAAAGTAACTAAAGAATATAACATCGCGATCAGAAACAATAGTCATAGACATGCCATGCAACCTAACGACTTCTCGAAAGAAAAAATCGCAATGTTTGAAGCATCATCGGTTTTATGACAAGCTATAAAATGTGTCATCTTAGAGAATCTATCCACAACAACAAAAATAGAATCTCTCCCCTTCTTAGTCCTAGGCAACCCCAAAATAAAGTCCATAGAAATGTCAATCCAAGTTCTTTTTAAGAATAGCACGCAAAATTGTTCCCAAAGTTCTATTGAAGACTTCAGTTTGTCCATCCGTTTGAGGATAACAAGTAGTAGAAAACAACAATTTTGTGCCAAGTTTAGCCCATAAAGTCTTCCAAAAGTAACACAAGAATTTAACATCGCGACCTGAAACAATAGTCCTAGGCATGCCATGCAACCTAACGACTTCTCTAAAGAACAAATCCGCAATGTTTGAAGCATCATCGGTTTTATGACAAGCTATAAAATGTGCCATCTTAGAGAATCTATCCACAACAACAAAAATAGAATCCCTCCCCTTCTTAGTCCTAGGCAACCCCAAAATAAAGTCCATAGAAATATCAATCCAAGTTCTATTTAAGAATAGCACGCAAAAGTGTTCCCAAAGTTCTATTGACAACTTCAGTTTGTCCATCCGTTTGAGGATGAAAAGTAGTAGAAAACAACAATTTTGTGCCAAGTTTAGCCCATAAATTCTTCCAAAAGTAATTCAAGAATTTAACATCGCGACCAGAAACAATAGTCCATGCCATGCAACCTAGCGACTTCTCTAAAGAACAAATCCGCAATGTTTTTAGCATCATCGGTTTTATGACAAGCTATAAAATTGCCATCTTAGAGAATCTATCCACAACAACAAAAATAGAATCTCTCCCCTTCTTAGTCCTAGGCAACCAAAAATAAAGTCCATAGAAATGTCAATCCAAGTTCTTTTTAAGAATAGCACGCAAAAGTGTTCCCAAAGTTCTATTATCAACTTCAGTTTGTCCATCCGTTTGAGGATGACAAGTAGTAGAAAACAACAATTTTTTGCCAAGTTTAGCCCAAAAAGTATTCCAAAAGTAACTAAAGAATATAACATCGCGATCAGAAACAATAGTCATAGGCATGCCATGCAACCTAACGACTTCTCTAAAGAACAAATCCGCAATGTTTGAAGCATCATCGGTTTTATGACAAGCTATAAAATGTGCCATCTTAGAGAATCTATCCACAACAACAAAAATAGAATCTCTCCCCTTCTTAGTCCTAGGCAACCCAAAATAAAGTCCATAGAAATGTCAATCCAAGTTCTTTTTAAGAATAGCACGCAAAATTGTTCCCAAAGTTCTATTGACGACTTCAGTTTGTCCATCCGTTTGAGGATGACAAGTAGTAGAAAACAACAATTTTGTGCCAAGTTTAGCTCATAAAATCTTCCAAAAGTAACACAAGAATTTAACATCGCGACCAGAAACAATAGTCCTAGGCATGCCATGCAACCTAACGACTTCTCTAAAGAACAAATCCGCAATGTTTGAAGCATCATCGGTTTTATGACAAGCTATAAAATGTGCCATCTTAGAGAATCTATCCACAACAACAAAAATAGAATCCCTCCCCTTCTTAGTTCTAGGCTACCAAAAAATAAAGTTCATAGAAATGTAAATTCAAGTACTTCTTAAGAATAGCACGCAAAAGTGTTCCCAAAGTTCTATTGACAACTTCAGTTTGTCCATCCGTTTGAGGATGACAAGTAGTAGAAAACAATAATTTTGTGCCCAGTTTACCCCATAAAGTATTCCAAAAGTAACTCAAGAATTTAACATCTCGACCAGAAACAATAGTTCTAGGCATGCCATGCAACCTAACGACTTCTCTAAAGAACAAATCCGCAATGTTTGAAGCATCATCGGTTTTATGACAAGCTATAAAATGTGTCATCTTAGAGAATCTATCCACAACAACAAAAATAGAATCCCTCCCCTTCTTAGTCCTAGGCAACCCCAAAATAAAGTCCATAGAAATGTCAATCCAAGTTCTATTTAAGAATAGCACGCAAAAGTGTTCCCAAAGTTATATTGACAACTTCAGTTTGTCCATCCGTTTGAGGATGACAAGTAGTAGAAAACAACAATTTTGTGCCAAGTTTAGCCCATAAAGTCTTCCAAAAGTAACTCAAGAATTTAATATCGCGACCAGAAACAATAGTCCTAGGAATGCAATGCAACCTAACAACTTCTCTAAACAAAAAATCCGCAATATTTGAAGCATCATCGGTTTTATGACAAGCTATAAATGTGCCATCTTAGAGAATCTATCAACAAGGAAACCCCAAAATAAAGTCCATAGAAATGTAAATCAAAGTTCTTCTTAAGAATAGTACGCAAAAGTGTTCCCATAGTTCTATTGACAACTTCGATTTGTCCATCCGTTTGAGGATGACAAGTAGTAGAAAACAACAATTTTGTGCCAAGTTTAGCCCATAAAGTCTTCCAAAAGTAATTCAAGAATTTAACATCGCGATCAGAAACAATAGTCCTAGACATGCCATGCAACCTAGAGACTTCTCTAAAGAACAAATCCGCAATGTTTGAAGCATCATCGGTTTTATGACAAGCTATAAAATGTGCCATCTTAGAGAATCTATCCACAACAACAATAATAGAATCTCTCCCCTTCTTAGTCCTAGGCAACCCAAAATAAAGTCCATAGAAATGTCAATCCAAGTTCTTTTTAAGAATAGCACGCAAAATTGTTCCCAAAGTTCTATTGACGACTTCAGTTTGTCCATCCGTTTGAGGATGACAAGTAGTAGAAAACAACAATTTTGTGCCAAGTTTAGCCCATAAAATCTTCCAAAAGTAACACAAGAATTTAACATCGAGACCAGAAACAATAGTCCTAGGCATGCCATGCAACCTAACGACTTCTCTAAAGAACAAATCCGCAATGTTTGAAGCATCATCGGTTTTATGACAAGCTATAAAATGTGCCATCTTAGAGAATCTATCCACAACAACAAAAATAGAATCCCTCCCCTTCTTAGTTCTAGGCAACCCAAAATAAAGTTCATAGAAATGTAAATCCAAGTACTTCTTAAGAATAGCACGCAAAAGTGTTCCCAAAGTTCTATTGACAACTTCAGTTTGTCCATCCGTTTGAGGATGACAAGTAGTAGAAAACAATAATTTTGTGCCCAGTTTACCCCATAAAGTATTCCAAAAGTAACTCAAGAATTTAACATCTCGACCAAAAACAATAGTTCTAGGCATGCCATGCAACCTAACGAATTCTCTAAAGAACAAATCCGCAATGTTTGAAGCATCATCGGTTTTATGACAAGCTATAAAATGTGTCATCTTAGAGAATCTATCCACAACAACAAAAATAGAATCCCTCCCCTTCTTAGTCCTAGGCAACCCCAAAATAAAGTCCATAGAAATGTCAATCCAAGTTCTATTTAAGAATAGCACGCAAAAGTGTTCCCAAAGTTCTATTGACAACTTCAGTTTGTCCATCCGTTTGAGGATGACAAATAGTAGAAAACAACAATTTTGTGCCAAGTTTAGCCCATAAAGTCTTCCAAAAGTAACTCAAGAATTTAACATCGCGACAAGAAACAATAGTCCTAGGAATGCAATGCAACCTAACAACTTCTCTAAAGAAAAAATCCGCAATATTTCAAGCATCATCGGTTTTATGACAAGCTATAAATGTGCCATCTTAGAGAATCTATCAACCACAACAAAAATAGAATCCCTCCCCTTCTTAGTCCTAGGAAACCCCAAAATAAAGTCCATAGAAATGTAAATCAAAGTTCTTCTTAAGAATAGTACGCGAAAGTGTTCCCATAGTTCTATTGACAACTTCGATTTGTCCATCCGTTTGAGGATGACAAGTAGTAGAAAACAACAATTTTGTGCCAAGTTTAGCCCATAAAGTCTTCCAAAAGTAATTCAAGAATTTAACATCGCGACCAGAAACAATAGTCCTAGACATGCCCTGCAACCTAGAGACTTTTCTAAAGAACAAATCCGCAATGTTTGAAGCATCATCAGTTTTATGACAAGCTATAAAATGTGTCATCTTAGAGAATCTATCCACAACAACAAAAATAGAATCTCTCCCCTTCTTAGTCCTAGGAAATCCCAAAATAAAATCCATAGAAATGTCAATCCAAGTTTTTTTTAAGAATAGCACGCAAAAGTGTTCCCAAAGTTCTATTGACGACTTCAGTTTGTCCATCCGTTTGAGGATGAAAAGTAGTACAAAACAATAATTTTGTGCCAAGTTTAGCCCATAAAGTATTCCAAAAGTAACTAAAGAATATTACATCGCGATCAGAAACAATAGTCATAGGCATGCCATGCAACCTAACGACTTCTCTAAAGAACAAATCCGCAATGTTTGAAGCATCATCGGTTTTATGACAAGCTATAAAATGTGCCATCTTAGAGAATCTATCCACAACAACAAAAATAGAATCCCTCCCCTTCTTAGTCCTAGTGTAAGGCTCGAGATTTTGAGTTTTCATTGGCATGAGAGACTTGGAAGATAGGAGAATGCATGTTATAAGATGAAAGTAGAAACTATTGCATGAATTATGGAATTTTGAGCGAGCATGGCCGAAGCTACACTGCACCCGCGGTGCTAGGTGACACAGCACCCGCGGTGTTTAGACAGAAAGTTGGTGAATTTATCCGAAGCAAGACCGCACCCACGGTGCAAGCAAGACCGAGGATCCCTGCAACTGATCAAATAGGTCATCGATCCTAGGCAAAGGATATTTATTCTTGATCGTTGCCTTGTTCAACTGCCGGTAATCGATACACAACCGCATCGACCCATCTTTCTTTCGCACGAACAGCACCGGAGCGCCCCAAGGAGATACACTAGGTCTGATATATCCCTTGGCTAGAAGATCTTCTAATTGTGCTTTCAATTCTTTGAGTTCGATGGGTGCCATCCTATATGGAGCTCTCGAAATAGGTACGGTACCTGGCGCAAGTTCAATGCTGAAATCTACCTCACGAACCGGAGGTAATCCTGGGATCTCATCTGGAAAAATATCTGGAAATTCCCGTACTACTGGCAGATCTGCCAATGCCGGGCTCGACTTCTGCATATCTACAGCATAAACAAAGAAACCATCCGCTCCTTTCTGTAACAGTCTGTTCATAGTAAGAGCCGAAATCAAGGGAATCCGAGATCTGGAACCCTTCCCTTAGAATTTCTACTCGTCTGTCATCTCGGGTCTGAATCTGAAAATCTTGTGGAAACAATCCACGGTGGCTCTGTACTTCGTTAGCATGTCAATACCGACTATACAATCAAAATCAGCTAGACCCAACACTATACAATCTAGGTCAATCTCATGCCCCTCAAACTGTAGAATGCAATGTCTAACCGTAGTTACAGATATTAATCCACTTCCCAACGGAGAATTAATAGACACAACGTCTAACAAAGACTCAACAGGCAATGAATGCAACAATGCAAATCGTTCTGAGATGAATGTATGCGATGCACCTGTATCTATCAAGATATAAGCAGGATAACCATAAAGGAGACAGTTACCTGCTATAACATCATCTGGTGCATCTTGTGCTTGTTCCTCTGTCAACGCAAACACTTGGGCCTGTTGCCTCGGAGGTTGAGTCACAGTCTGACTATCTCGGCCTCTGGGTGGAGTCGGTGCTGGTGGAGGCTGAAAAGAGTGAACCGACGATGCCTGCCGCTCAAACTGAGGTACTGAACCGGATGCTCTTCCACTCTGGCCTTGCTGTACACCTCTCTGTGGACAGACTTTGGCAAAATGCCCCGGTTGCCTACAAATGTTGCATCGGCCTGTAACTCCTTGGCACTGTTCAGTCGCATGCCTACCTCCACAATTATTGCAATATACACCTGAAGTCCTTGAACTTTGATCAAAACCAGTCTGTCTTGATCCGCTGGAGCTGGATGAACTGCTCCCAGGTCGCTTAAACTGCTTCCCCTTCGCCTTCAACTGTTCTTTGCGTCCACTACCACTACCACCACTTTCGAATCGAGGAGGAGGAACTTGGGATGGAGGTAGTGGCGGTCTCGGACTCGGTGCAACATACGGAGCACTCCGTTGTCAAAGCAATCCTGCTTCAGCTCCTTTGGCACGATTCAATGCATCCGAGAAGTTATCGGGTCTCCCAGTATTGACCAACGTAAAGATATCTGGATTCAGGCCATTTATAAACTGATCCGCCATGGCCTCGTCATTTCCTGAAACATGGGGTGCAAAACGAAGCAAAGAAAAGAATTTAGCAACGTACTCCTCAATGTTCAATGGCCCTTGCCTCAGGTTTGCGAATTCAGCGCCTTTATCTTTACGGTAGGATACAGGGAAGAATCGCTGATAAAACTCGGTCTTGAATACCTTCCAAGAAATTTCGGTACCCCGCTGCTCTAAAGCTCTCCTAATGTTCAACCACCAATTCTTTGCTATATCTTGCAATTGATGGCCAATTAGCTTGATCCTCTTCTCATCACTGTACTCCAACGAGTCGAATAGCATCTCAATATCTTCAAGCCAACTTTCGCACTCGATGGCATTCTCGGTACCTTTTAAAGTGGGAGGTCGAAAGGATTGGAATCGCTTCAGCAACGTCTCCATAGGGGTCGCCGTAACATCCATAGGATCTCCGGATGTACTCCCCTGCTCTGGCGCTGCTGGTCGTAGAGGTACGGCTGCTCTTCTAGGAGGCATATCTAATAATCCAACTGATTAGTAAACAAGATATACAACTGTCTCAGCCATCATCTAGTCAGTTACCTCTGATCTAGAATCGGTTCTGATTCAGTCAATCATATGCTGAAATTAATCAAATACCAAACAACATGTAATAAGAAAGCAATAATCATGCTAGCACATCATCAAGCAAGGAAGAAGACTTGATCTACCCCGCTCATTCTATCCTATTTCAGTCTAACGGAACTATCGGCTCTGATACCACCTGTTGTGGGGACCCGGGCTCTAAATCTTTTTCTTGGGATTAAATGGATTGTTATTCTAAAATGTGGGTCAATTTTTCGCTTTTATATTTAAATCAAAATGTAACTAGACAAGCACAAGTTCTTTATTTAATTTACAACATACAAACATAAAATCTATGTCCTGTTCCGTATGTCCTCAACTAACCAGTAATAAAATACAGTACATAACAAAAGACTACTACTGGTCCGTCTGCTAGGCCCGAGATCTCCACGCTAACACGATCATCTCTGTCTCGACCCAAATCCTGCCCCACCTGTTGTTATGCACACATACAGACATAACAACAGCCGGAAAACCGGTGAGAACACATCCCAGTATAAACATGTGAACATGCATATAAATACTATAAAACATGAAACATGCTGATATGAATGTCATTCATATAAAATCATGAAATGCGAGCCTAATCATGTCTAGATGCGACTCGACTAAAACTCTAGGGATCCCGGTGTGAATAAGACGATCTATCACCTACCCTCCCAATCGGGGTGACGGTACGTCTTATTCCTAGACTTCGGCCTGATCTGTATCCACGTCTACAAAGGGGCGGTGATCTTCCCCTAAGCTGGGATAGAACCGAACATCTAGAAGTCTGCCTGATCTCCAGACTGTCCTATCTTAATGCATGAATACAAAATCTGTAAACAAGCATAATCATCTAATGCAATGTAACATGATCTGTAAACAAAGCATAATAAGAATTGAATACAAGTTCTAATAAACATCTAATGCAATGTAACATGATCTGTAAACAAAGCATAGCGAGATTTGCATACAAGATCTATAAACAAATCTATAGTAATAATACCTATATCAAGATATAAACAATAAAACTCGTATGTGGTTTTGGTTGGGAAACTCAAATGTGATCTCATTTGAGTCGTGATTCCCCAAAACAAAACATGTATTATACCTTTCGTCGTAGAATTGCTGTTACAGTCGTGAAGATGAATCTGCAATAGAATGTCTAACACTTTCTAGGAAATGTTTCTTTAACACTTACTAATCAAATGAAATCTCGCGCCTCTATTTATAGACAATGATCGGAAGATCCGATCCACTTCGGACGCTCCGATCTGACACACTTCGGACGCTCCGAACTCACTTCGGACGTTCCGAATCCTGCATGTCTTCCACGTCTCTAGCCAACTGTCTCGGATGATCCGAACTACGATCGGTCGATCCGAACTCTGCATGCCATCCATGTGTCCAGCCACCTGGCTCGGACGCTCCGAACGCCGAACGGACGATCCGAACGCATCGGACGATCCGATCCTGGTTCGGTCCTTCCGGTCTCACCGAAATATAAATAATCCAACATTCTCGATATCGGTCAATCTAATCTCAATAGATATCATTTCTTATTTCTTATGGTTATGTACAATCTTCACAACATATCTATGAATTCGTACATGTCAATCATTGCTCTGGGCATTACATTTCTCCCCCTCTAAGACAGAAGTTCGTCCTCGAACTGAAGTAACCATACAAAGTATCTAAAACAGTTTGATAATCTAAAACTGAATACATACTCATATCATATAAATAACTCGGGGTGTTTCTGCCTCATGTTTTCTTCCGTTTCCCACGTCGCTTCCTCAATGCCATGTCGACTCCACTGAACTTTCACAAGTGGAATGGTCTTCGTTCTGAGCTGTTTGTCCTTTCGATCAAGAATCTGTATCGGTCGTTCTATATAGCTCAAGGTTTGATCAAGTTCAGCTTCGTTCGGTTGAATAACATGAGAAACATCTGGCATATATCTGCGTAACATTGATACATGAAATACGTCATGTATTCCGGATAAAGAAGGAGGAAGAGCAAGTCGATAAGCTCGATCGCCAATCTTTTCAAGAATCTCGTACGGACCAATGTATCGAGACCAATGTATACGTTTATGGGCTAAACTTTGCTCCATATTGTTGTAATCTACTACTTGTCATCCTCAAACGGATGGACAAACTGAAGTTGTAAATAGAACTTTGGGAACACTTTTGCGTGCTATTCTTAAAAGAACTTGGACTGACATTTCTATTGACTTTATTTTGGGGTTGCCTAGGATTAAGAAGGTGAGGGATTCTATTTTTGGATTACTTTATGGGCTAAACTTTGCTCAATATTGTTGTAAACCACTACTTGTCATCCTCAAACAGATGGACAAACTGAAGTTGTAAATAGAACTTTGGGAACACTTTTGCGTGCTATTCTTAAAAAGATCTTGGATTGACATTTCTATGGACTTTATTTTGGGGGGTAGCCTAGGACTAAGAAGGGGAGGGATTCTATTTTTGGATTACTTTATGGCTAAACTTTGCTCAATATTGTTGTAATCTACTACTTGTCATCCTCAAACAGATGGACAAACTGAAGTTGTAAATAGAACTTTGGGAACACTTTTGCGTGCTATTCTTAAAAAGAACTTGGATTGACATTTCTATGGACTTTATGTTGGGGTTGCCTAGGACTAAGAAGGGGAGGGATTCTATTTTTGGATTACTTTATGGGCTAAACTTTGCTCCATATTGTTGTAATCTACTACTTGTCATCCTCAAACGGATGGACAAACTGAAGTTGTAAATAAACTTTGGGAACACTTTTGCGTGCTATTCTTAAAAGAACTTGGACTGACATTTCTATTGACTTTATTTTGGGGTTGCCTAGGACTAAGAAGGTGAGGGATTCTATTTTTGGATTACTTTATGGGCTAAACTTTGCTCAATATTGTTGTAATCTACTACTTGTCATCCTCAAACGGATGGACGAACTGAAGTTGTAAATAGAACTTTGAGAACACTTTTGCGTGCTATTCTTAAAAAGAACTTGGATTGACATTTCTATGGACTTTATTTTGGGGTTGCCTAGGACTAAGAAGGGAGGGATTCTATTTTTGGATTACTTTATGGGCTAAACTTTGCTCCATATTGTTGTAATCTACTACTTGTCATCCTCAAACGGATGGACAAACTGAAGTTGTAAATAGAACTTTGGGAACACTTTTGCGTGCTATTCTTAAAAGAACTTGGACTGACATTTCTATTGATTTTATTTTGGGGTTGCCTAGGACTAAGAAGGTGAGGGATTCTATTTTTGGATTACTTTATGGGCTAAACTTTGCTCCATATTGTTGTAATCTACTACTTGTCATCCTCAAACGGATGGACAAACTGAAGTTGTAAATAGAACTTTGGGAACACTTTTGCGTGCTATTCTTAAAAGAACTTGGACTGACATTTCTATTGACTTTATTTTGGGGTTGCCTAGGATTAAGAAGGTGAGGGATTCTATTTTTGGATTACTTTATGGGCTAAACTTTGCTCAATATTGTTGTAAACCACTACTTGTCATCCTCAAACAGATGGACAAACTGAAGTTGTAAATAGAACTTTGGGAACACTTTTGCGTGCTATTCTTAAAAGATCTTGGATTGACATTTCTATGGACTTTATTTTGGGGGTAGCCTAGGACTAAGAAGGGGAGGGATTCTATTTTTGGATTACTTTATGGCTAAACTTTGCTCAATATTGTTGTAATCTACTACTTGTCATCCTCAAACAGATGGACAAACTGAAGTTGTAAATAGAACTTTGGGAACACTTTTGCGTGCTATTCTTAAAAAGAACTTGGATTGACATTTCTATGGACTTTATGTTGGGGTTGCCTAGGACTAAGAAGGGGAGGGATTCTATTTTTGGATTACTTTATGGGCTAAACTTTGCTCCATATTGTTGTAATCTACTACTTGTCATCCTCAAACGGATGGACAAACTGAAGTTGTAAATAAAACTTTGGGAACACTTTTGCGTGCTATTCTTAAAAGAACTTGGACTGACATTTCTATTGACTTTATTTTGGGGTTGCCTAGGACTAAGAAGGTGAGGGATTCTATTTTTGGATTACTTTATGGGCTAAACTTTGCTCAATATTGTTGTAATCTACTACTTGTCATCCTCAAACGGATGGACGAACTGAAGTTGTAAATAGAACTTTGAGAACACTTTTGCGTGCTATTCTTAAAAATAACTTGGATTGACATTTCTATGGACTTTATTTTGGGGTTGCCTAGGACTAAGAAGGGGAGGGATTCTATTTTTGGATTACTTTATGGGCTAAACTTTGCTCCATATTGTTGTAATCTACTACTTGTCATCCTCAAACGGATGGACAAACTGAAGTTGTAAATAGAACTTTGGGAACACTTTTGCGTGCTATTCTTAAAAGAACTTGGACTGACATTTCTATTGATTTTATTTTGGGGTTGCCTAGGACTAAGAAGGTGAGGGATTCTATTTTTGGATTACTTTATGGGCTAAACTTTGCTCCATATTGTTGTAATCTACTACTTGTCATCCTCAAACGGATGGACAAACTGAAGTTGTAAATAGAACTTTGGGAACACTTTTGCGTGCTATTCTTAAAAGAACTTGGACTGACATTTCTATTGACTTTATTTTGGGGTTGCCTAGGACTAAGAAGGTGTGGGATTCTATTTTTGGATTACTTTATGGGCTAAACTTTGCTCAATATTGTTGTAATCTACTACTTGTCATCCTCAAACGGATGGACAAACTGAAGTTGTAAATAGAACTTTGAGAACACTTTTGCGTGCTATTCTTTAAAAGAACTTGGATTGACATTTCTATGGACTTTATTTTGGGGTTGCCTAGGACTAAGAAGGGGAGGGATTCTATTTTTGGATTACTTTATGGGCTAAACTTTGCTCCATATTGTTGTAATCTACTACTTGTCATCCTCAAACGGATGGACAAACTGAAGTTGTAAATAGAATTTTGGGAACACTTTTGCGTGCTATTCTTAAAAAGAACTTGGATTGACATTTCTATGGACTTTATTTTGGGGTTGCCTAGGACTAAGAAGTGGAGGGATTCTATTTTTGGATTACTTTATGGGCTAAACTTTGCTCAATATTGTTGTAATCTACTACTTGTCATCCTCAAACGGATAGACAAACTGAAGTTGTCAATAGAACTTATATGGGCTAAACTTTGCTCAATATTGTTGTAATCTACTACTTGTCATCCGCAAACGGATGGACAAACTGAAGTTGTAAATAGAACTTTGGGAACACTTTTGCGTGCTATTCTTAAAAAGAACTTGGATTGACATTTCTATGGACTTTATTTTGGGGTTGCCTAGGACTAATAAGGGGAGGGATTCTATTTTTGGATTACTTTATGGGCTAAACTTTGCTCCATATTGTTGTAATCTACTACTTGTCATCCTCAAACGGATGGACAAACTGAAGTTGTAAATAGAACTTTGGGAACACTTTTGCGTGCTATTCTTAAAAGAACTTGGACTGACATTTCTATTGATTTTATTTGGGGTTGCCTAGGACTAAGAAGGTGAGGGATTCTATTTTTGGATTACTTTATGGGCTAAACTTTGCTCCATATTGTTGTAATCTACTACTTGTCATCCTCAAACGGATGGACAAACTGAAGTTGTAAATAGAACTTTGGGAACACTTTTGCGTGCTATTCTTAAAAGAACTTGGACTGACATTTCTATTGACTTTATTTTGGGGTTGCCTAGGACTAAGAAGGTGTGGGATTCTTTTTTTGGATTACTTTATGGGCTAAACTTTGCTCAATATTGTTGTAATCTACTACTTGTCATCCTAAAACGGATGGACAAACTGAAGTTGTAAATAGAACTTTGAGAACACTTTTGCGTGCTATTCTTTAAAAGAACTTGGATTGACATTTCTATGGACTTTATTTTGGGGTTGCCTAGGACTAAGAAGGGGAGGGATTCTATTTTTGGATTACTTTATGGGCTAAACTTTGCTCCATATTGTTGTAATCTACTACTTGTCATCCTCAAACGGATGGACAAACTGAAGTTGTAAATAGAACTTTGGGAACACTTTTGCGTGCTATTCTTAAAAAGAACTTGGATTGACATTTCTATGGACTTTATTTTGGGGTTGCCTAGGACTAATAAGGGGAGGGATTCTATTTTTGGATTACTTTATGGGCTAAACTTTGCTCCATATTGTTGTAATCTACTACTTGTCATCCTCAAACGGATGGACAAACTGAAGTTGTAAATAGAACTTTGGGAACACTTTTGCGTGCTATTCTTAAAAGAACTTGGACTGACATTTCTATTGATTTTATTTTGGGGTTGCCTAGGACTAAGAAGGTGAGGGATTCTATTTTTGGATTACTTTATGGGCTAAACTTTGCTCCATATTGTTGTAATCTACTACTTGTCATCCTCAAACGGATGGACAAACTGAAGTTGTAAATAGAACTTTGGGAACACTTTGCGTGCTATTCTTAAAAGAACTTGGACTGACATTTCTATTGACTTTATTTTGGGGTTGCCTAGGACTAAGAAGGTGTGGGATTCTTTTTTTGGATTACTTTATGGGCTAAACTTTGCTCAATATTGTTGTAATCTACTACTTGTCATCCTAAAACGGATGGACAAACTGAAGTTGTAAATAGAACTTTGAGAACACTTTTGCGTGCTATTCTTTAAAAGAACTTGGATTGACATTTCTATGGACTTTATTTTGGGGTTGCCTAGGACTAAGAAGGGGAGGGATTCTATTTTTGGATTACTTTATGGGCTAAACTTTGCTCCATATTGTTGTAATCTACTACTTGTCATCCTCAAACGGATGGACAAACTGAAGTTGTAAATAGAATTTTGGGAACACTTTTGCGTGCTATTCTTAAAAAGAACTTGGATTGACATTTCTATGGACTTTATTTTGGGGTTGCCTAGGACTAAGAAGTGGAGGGATTCTATTTTTGGATTACTTTATGGGCTAAACTTTGCTCAATATTGTTGTAAACTACTACTTGTCATCCTCAAACGGATAGACAAACTGAAGTTGTCAATAGAACTTATATGGGCTAAACTTTGCTCAATATTGTTGTAATCTACTACTTGTCATCCTCAAACGGATGGACAAACTGAAGTTGTAAATAGAACTTTGGGAACACTTTTGAGTGCTATTCATAAAAAGAACTTGGATTGACATTTCTATGGACTTTATTTTGGGGTTGCCTAGGACTAAGAAGGGGAGGGATTCTATTTTTGGATTACTTTATGGGCTAAACTTTGCTCCATATTGTTGTAATCTACTACTTGTCATCCTCAAACGGATGGACAAACTGAAGTTGTAAATAGAACTTTGGGAACACTTTTGCGTGCTATTCTTAAAAGAACTTGGACTGACATTTCTATTGATTTTATTTTGGGGTTGCCTAGGACTAAGAGGTGAGGGATTCTATTTTTGGATTACTTTATGGGCTAAACTTTGCTCCATATTGTTGTAATCTACTACTTGTCATCCTCAAACGGATGGACAAACTGAAGTTGTAAATAGAACTTTGGGAACACTTTTGCGTGCTATTCTTAAAAGAACTTGGACTGACATTTCTATTGACTTTATTTTGGGGTTGCCTAGGACTAAGAAGGTGTGGGATTCTATTTTTGGATTACTTTATGGGCTAAACTTTGCTCAATATTGTTGTAATCTACTACTTGTCATCCTCAAACGGATGGACAAACTGAAGTTGTAAATAGAACTTTGAGAACACTTTTGCGTGCTATTCTTTAAAAGAACTTGGATTGACATTTCTATGGACTTTATTTTGGGGTTGCCTAGGACTAAGAAGGGGAGGGATTCTATTTTTGGATTACTTTATGGGCTAAACTTTGCTCCATATTGTTGTAATCTACTACTTGTCATCCTCAAAACGGATGGACAAACTGAAGTTGTAAATAGAATTTTGGGAACACTTTTGCGTGCTATTCTTAAAAAGAACTTGGATTGACATTTCTATGGACTTTATTTTGGGGTTGCCTAGGACTAAGAAGTGGAGGGATTCTATTTTTGGATTACTTTATGGGCTAAACTTTGCTCAATATTGTTGTAATCTACTACTTGTCATCCTCAAACGGATAGACAAACTGAAGTTGTCAATAGAACTTATATGGGCTAAACTTTGCTCAATATTGTTGTAATCTACTACTTGTCATCCTCAAACGGATGGACAAACTGAAGTTGTAAATAGAACTTTGGGAACACTTTTGCGTGCTATTCTTAAAAAGAACTTGGATTGACATTTCTATGCACTTTAATTTTGGGTTGCCTAGGACTAAGAAGGGGAGGGATTCTATTTTTGGATTACTTTATGGGCTAAACTTTGCTCAATATTGTTGTAATCTACTACTTGTCATCCTCAAACGGATGGAGAAACTGAAGTTGTAAATAGAACTTTGAGAACACTTTTGCGTGCTATTCTTAAAAAGAACTTGGATTGACATTTTATGGACTTTATTTTGGGGTTGCCTAGGACTAAGAAGGGGAGGGATTCTATTTTTGGATTACTTTATGGGCTAAACTTTGCTCCATATTGTTGTAATCTACTACTTGTCATCCTCAAACGAATGGACAAACTGAAGTTGTAAATAGAACTTTGGGAACACTTTTGCGTGCTATTCTTAAAAGAACTTGGACTGACATTTCTATTGACTTTATTTTGGGGTTGCCTAGGACTAAGAAGGTGAGGGATTCTATTTTGGATTACTTTATGGGCTAAAATTTGCTCAATATTGTTGTAATCTATTACTTGTTATCCTCAAACGGATGGACAAACTGAAGTTGTAAATAAAACTTTGGGAACACTTTTGCGTGCTATTCTTAAAAAGACCTTGGATTGACATTTCTATGGACTTTATGTTGGGGTTGCCTAGGACTAAGAAGGGGAGGGATTCTATTTTTGGATTACTTTATGTGCTAAACTTTGCTCCATATTGTTGTAATCTACTACTTGTCATCCTCAAACGGATGGACAAACTGAAGTTGTAAATAGAACTTTGGGAACACTTTTGCGTGCTATTCTTAAAAAGAACTTGGATTGACATTTCTATGGACTTTATGTTGGGGTTGCCTAGGACTAAGAAGGGGAGGGATTCTATTTTTGGATTACTTTATGGGCTAAACTTTGCTCCATATTGTTGTAATCTACTACTTGTCATCCTCAAACGGATGGACAAACTGAAGTTGTAAATAGAACTTTGGGAACACTTTTGCGTGCTATTCTTAAAAGAACTTGGACTGATATTTCTATGGACTTTATTTTGGGGTTGCCTAGGACTAACAAGGTGAGGGATTCTATTTTTGGATTACTTTATGGGCTAAACTTTGCTCCATATTGTTGTAATCTACTACTTGTCATCCTCAAACGGATGGACAAACTGAAGTTGTAAATAGAATTTTGGGAACACTTTTGCGTGCTATTCTTAAAAAGAACTTGGATTGACATTTCTATGGACTTTATTTTGGGGTTGCCTAGGACTAAGAAGTGGAGGGATTCTATTTTTGGATTACTTTATGGGCTAAACTTTGCTCAATATTGTTGTAAACTACTACTTGTCATCCTCAAACGGATAGACAAACTGAAGTTGTCAATAGAACTTATATGGGCTAAACTTTGCTCAATATTGTTGTAATCTACTACTTGTCATCCTCAAACGGATGGACAAACTGAAGTTGTAAATAGAACTTTGGGAACACTTTTGAGTGCTATTCATAAAAAGAACTTGGATTGACATTTCTATGGACTTTATTTTGGGGTTGCCTAGGACTAAGAAGGGGAGGGATTCTATTTTTGGATTACTTTATGGGCTAAACTTTGCTCCATATTGTTGTAATCTACTACTTGTCATCCTCAAACGGATGGACAAACTGAAGTTGTAAATAGAACTTTGGGAACACTTTTGCGTGCTATTCTTAAAAGAACTTGGACTGACATTTCTATTGATTTTATTTTGGGGTTGCCTAGGACTAAGAAGGTGAGGGATTCTATTTTGGATTACTTTATGGGCTAAACTTTGCTCCATATTGTTGTAATCTACTACTTGTCATCCTCAAACGGATGGACAAACTGAAGTTGTAAATAGAACTTTGGGAACACTTTTGCGTGCTATTCTTAAAAGAACTTGGACTGACATTTCTATTGACTTTATTTTGGGGTTGCCTAGGACTAAGAAGGTGTGGGATTCTATTTTTGGATTACTTTATGGGCTAAACTTTGCTCAATATTGTTGTAATCTACTACTTGTCATCCTCAAACGGATGGACAAACTGAAGTTGTAAATAGAACTTTGAGAACACTTTTGCGTGCTATTCTTTAAAAGAACTTGGATTGACATTTCTATGGACTTTATTTTGGGGTTGCCTAGGACTAAGAAGGGGAGGGATTCTATTTTTGGATTACTTTATGGGCTAAACTTTGCTCCATATTGTTGTAATCTACTACTTGTCATCCTCAAAACGGATGGACAAACTGAAGTTGTAAATAGAATTTTGGGAACACTTTTGCGTGCTATTCTTAAAAAGAACTTGGATTGACATTTCTATGGACTTTATTTTGGGGTTGCCTAGGACTAAGAAGTGGAGGGATTCTATTTTTGGATTACTTTATGGGCTAAACTTTGCTCAATATTGTTGTAATCTACTACTTGTCATCCTCAAACGGATAGACAAACTGAAGTTGTCAATAGAACTTATATGGGCTAAACTTTGCTCAATATTGTTGTAATCTACTACTTGTCATCCTCAAACGGATGGACAAACTGAAGTTGTAAATAGAACTTTGGGAACACTTTTGCGTGCTATTCTTAAAAAGAACTTGGATTGACATTTCTATGCACTTTAATTTTGGGTTGCCTAGGACTAAGAAGGGGAGGGATTCTATTTTTGGATTACTTTATGGGCTAAACTTTGCTCAATATTGTTGTAATCTACTACTTGTCATCCTCAAACGGATGGAGAAACTGAAGTTGTAAATAGAACTTTGAGAACACTTTTGCGTGCTATTCTTAAAAAGAACTTGGATTGACATTTTTATGGACTTTATTTTGGGGTTGCCTAGGACTAAGAAGGGGAGGGATTCTATTTTTGGATTACTTTATGGGCTAAACTTTGCTCCATATTGTTGTAATCTACTACTTGTCATCCTCAAACGAATGGACAAACTGAAGTTGTAAATAGAACTTTGGGAACACTTTTGCGTGCTATTCTTAAAAGAACTTGGACTGACATTTCTATTGACTTTATTTTGGGGTTGCCTAGGACTAAGAAGGTGAGGGATTCTATTTTTGGATTACTTTATGGGCTAAAATTTGCTCAATATTGTTGTAATCTATTACTTGTTATCCTCAAACGGATGGACAAACTGAAGTTGTAAATAAAACTTTGGGAACACTTTTGCGTGCTATTCTTAAAAAGACCTTGGATTGACATTTCTATGGACTTTATGTTGGGGTTGCCTAGGACTAAGAAGGGGAGGGATTCTATTTTTGGATTACTTTATGTGCTAAACTTTGCTCCATATTGTTGTAATCTACTACTTGTCATCCTCAAACGGATGGACAAACTGAAGTTGTAAATAGAACTTTGGGAACACTTTTGCGTGCTATTCTTAAAAAGAACTTGGATTGACATTTCTATGGACTTTATGTTGGGGTTGCCTAGGACTAAGAAGGGGAGGGATTCTATTTTTGGATTACTTTATGGGCTAAACTTTGCTCCATATTGTTGTAATCTACTACTTGTCATCCTCAAACGGATGGACAAACTGAAGTTGTAAATAGAACTTTGGGAACACTTTTGCGTGCTATTCTTAAAAGAACTTGGACTGATATTTCTATGGACTTTATTTTGGGGTTGCCTAGGACTAACAAGGTGAGGGATTCTATTTTTGGATTACTTTATGGGCTAAACTTTGCTCAATATTGTTGTAATCTACTACTTGTCATCCTCAAACGGATGAACAAACTGAAGTTGTAAATAGAACTTTGGGAACACTTGTGCGTGCTATTCTTAAAAGAACTTGGATTGACATTTCTATGGACTTTATTTTGGGGTTGTCTAGGACTAAGAAGGGGAGGGATTCTATTTTTGGATTACTTTATGGGCTAAACTTTGCCCCATATTGTTGTAATCTACTACTTGTCATCCTCAAACGGATGGACAAACTGAAGTTGTAAATAGAACTTTGGGAACACTTTTGCGTGCTATTCTTAAAAAGAACTTAGATTGACATTTCTATGGACTTTATTTTGGGGTTGCCTAGGACTAAGAAGGGGAGGGATTCTATTTTTGGATTACTTTATGGGCTAAACTTTTGCTCAATATTGTTGTAATCTACTACTTGTCATCCTCAAACGGATGGACAAACTGAAGTTGTCAATAGAACTTATATGGGCTAAACTTTGCTCAATATTGTTGAAATCTACTACTTGTCATCCTCAAACGGATGGACAAACTGAAGTTGTAAATAGAACTTTGGGAACACTTTTGCGTGCTATTCTTAAAAAGTACTTGGATTGACATTTCTATGCACTTTATTTTGGGGTTGCCTAGGACTAAGAAGGGGAGAGATTCTATTTTTGGATTACTTTATGGGCTAAACTTTGCTTAATATTGTTGTAATCTACTACTTGTCATCCTCAAACAGATGGACAAACTGAAGTTGTCAATAGAACTTATATGGGCTAAACTTTGCTCAATATTGTTGTAATCTACTACTTGTCATCCCCAAACGGATGGACAAACTGAAGTTGTAAATAGAACTTTGGGAACACTTGTGCGTGCTATTCTTAAAAGAACTTGGATTGACATTTCTATGGACTTTATTTTGGGGTTGCCTAGGACTAAGAAGGGGAGGGATTCTATTTTTGGATTACTTTATGGGCTAAACTTTGCTCCATATTGTTGTAATCTACTACTTGTCATCCTCAAACGGATGGACAAACTGAAGTTGAAAATAGAACTTTGCTCAATATTTGCGTGCTATTCTTAAAAAGAACTTGGACTGACATTTCTATGGACTTTATTTTGGGGTTTCCTAAGACTAAGAAGGGGAGGGATTCTATTTTTGGATTACTTTATGGGCTAAACTTTGCTCCATATTGTTGTAATCTACTACTTGTCATCCTCAAACGGATGGACAAACTGAAGTTGTAAATAGAACTTTGAGAACACTTTTGCGTGCTATTCTTAAAAAGAACTTAGATTGACATTTCTATGGACTTTATTTTGGGGTTGCCTAGGACTAAGAAGGGGAGGGATTCTATTTTTGGATTACTTTATGTGCTAAACTTTGCTCAATATTGTTGTAATCTACTATTTGTCATCCTCAAACGGATGGACAAACTGAAGTTGTCAATAGAATTTATATGGGCTAAACTTTGCTGAATATTGTTGTAATCTACTACTTGTCATCCCCAAACGGATGGACAAACTGAAGTTGTAAATAGAACTTTGGGAACACTTGTGCGTGCTATTCTTAAAAGAACTTGGATTGACATTTCTATGGACTTTATTTTGGGATTGCCTAGAACTAAGAAGGGGAGGGATTCTATTTTTGGATTACTTCATGGGCTAAACTTTGCTCCATATTGTTGTAATCTACTACTTGTCATCCTCAAACGGATAGACAAACTGAATTTGTCAATAGAACTTATATGGGCTAAACTTTGCTCAATATTGTTGAAATCTACTACTTGTCATCCTCAAACGGATGGACAAACTGAAGGTTTAAATAGAACTTTGAGAACACTTTTGCGTGCTATTCTTAAAAAGAACTTGGATTGACATTTCTATGCACTTTATTTTGGGGTTGCCTAGGACTAAGAAGGGGAGGGATTCTATTTTTGGATTACTTTATGGGCTAAACTTTGCTCCATATTGTTGTAATCTACTACTTGTCATCCTCAAACAGATGGACAAACTGAAGTTGTCAATAGAACTTATATGGGCTAAACTTTTCTCAATATTGTTGTAATCTACTACTTGTCATCCCCAAACGGATGGACAAACTGAAGTTGTAAATAGAACTTTGGGAACACTTGTGCGTGCTATTCTTAAAAGAACTTGGATTGACATTTCTATGGACTTTATTTTGGGGTTGCCTAGGACTAAGAAGGGGAGGGATTCTATTTTTGGATTACTTTATGGGCTAAACTTTGCTCCATATTGTTGTAATCTACTACTTGTCATCCTCAAACGGATGGACAAACTGAAGTTGAAAATAGAACTTTGCTCAATATTTGCGTGCTATTCTTAAAAAGAACTTGGATTGACATTTCTATGGACTTTATTTTGGGGTTGCCAAGGACTAAGAAGGGGAGGGATTCTATTTTTGGATTACTTTATGGGCTAAACTTTGCTCAATATTGTTGTAATCTACTACTTGTCATCCTCAAACGGATGGACAAACTGAAGTTGTAAATAGAACTTTGAGAACACTTTTGCGTGCTATTCTTAAAAAGAACTTGGATTGACATTTCTATGCACTTTATTTTGCGGTTGCCTAGGACTAAGAAGGGGAGGGATTCTATTTTTGGATTACTTTATGGGCTAAACTTTGCTCCATATTGTTGTAATCTACTACTTGTCATCCCCAAACGGATGGACAAACTGAAGTTGTAAATAGAACTTTGGGAACACTTGTGCGTGCTATTCTTAAAAGAACTTGGATTGACATTTCTATGGACTTTATTTTGGGGTTGCCAAGGACTAAGAAGGGGAGGGATTCTATTTTTGGATTACTTTATGGGCTAAACTTTGCTCAATATTGTTGTAATCTACTACTTGTCATCCTCAAACGGATAGACAAACTGAAGTTGTCAATAGAACTTATATGGGCTAAACTTTGCTCAATATTGTTGTAATCTACTACTTGTCATCCTCAAACGGATGGACAAACTGAAGTTGTAAATAGAACTTTGGGAACACTTTTGCTTGCTATTCTTAAAAAGAACTTGGATTGACATTTCTATGCACTTTATTTTGGGGTTGCCTAGGACTAAGAAGGGGAGGGATTCTATTTTTGGATTACTTTATGGGCTAAACTTTGCTCAATATTGTTGTAATCTACTACTTGTCATCCTCAAACAGATGGACAAACTGAAGTTGTCAATAGAACTTATATGGGCTAAACTTTGCTCAATATTGTTGTAATCTACTACTTGTCATCCCCAAACGGATGGACAAACTGAAGTTGTAAATAGAACTTTGGGAACACTTGTGCGTGCTATTCTTAAAAGAACTTGGATTGACATTTCTATGGACTTTATTTTGGGGTTGCCTAGGACTAAGAAGGGGAGGGATTCTATTTTTGGATTACTTTATGGGCTAAACTTTGCTCCATATTGTTGTAATCTACTACTTGTCATCCTCAAACGGATGGACAAACTGAAGTTGTAAATAGAACTTTGGGAACACTTTTGCGTGCTATTCTTAAAAGAACTTGAACTGACATTTCTATGGACTTTATTTTGGGGTTGCCTAAGAGTAAGAAGGTGAGGGATTCTATTTTTGGATTACTTTATGGGCTAAACTTTGCTCAATATTGTTATAATCTACTACTTGTCATCCTCAAACGGATGGACAAACTGAAGTTGTAAATAGAACTTTGAGAACACTTTTGCGTGCTATTCTTAAAAAGAACTTAGATTGACATTTCTATGGACTATATTTTGGGGTTGCCTAGGACTAAGAAGGGGAGGGATTCTATTTTTGGATTACTTTATGGGCTAAACTTTGCTCAATATTGTTGTAATCTACTATTTGTCATCCTCAAACGGATGGACAAACTGAAGTTGTCAATAGAACTTATATGGGCTAAACTTTGCTGAATATTGTTGTAATCTACTACTTGTCATCCCCAAACGGATGGACAAACTGAAGTTGTAAATAGAACTTTGGGAACACTTTTGCGTGCTATTCTTAAAAAGAACTTGGATTGACATTTCTATGCACTTTACTTTGGGGTTGCCTAGGACAAAGAAGGGGAGGGATTCTATTTTTGGATTACTTTATGGGCTAAACTTTGCTCAATATTGTTGTAATCTACTACTTGTCATCCTCAAACGGATGGACAAACTGAAATTGTAAATAGAACTTTGAGAACACTTTTGCGTGCTATTCTTAAAAAGAACTTGGATTGACATTTCTATGGACTTTATTTTGGGGTTGCATAGGACTAAGAAGGGGAGGGATTCTATTTTTGGATTACTTTATGGGCTAAACTTTGCTCCATATTGTTGTAATCTACTACTTGTCATCCTCAAACGGATAGACAAACTGAAGTTGTCAATAGAACTTATATGGGCTAAACTTTGCTCAATATTGTTGAAATCTACTACTTCTCATCCTCAAACGGATGGACAAACTGAAGTTGTAAATAGAACTTTGGGAACACTTTTGCGTGCTATTCTTAAAAAGAACTTGGATTGACATTTCTATGCACTTTATTTTGGGGTTGCCTAGGACTAAGAAGGGGAGAGATTCTATTTTTGGATTACTTTATGGGCTAAACTTTGCTCAATATTGTTGTAATCTACTACTTGTCATCCTCAAACAGATGGACAAACTGAAGTTGTCAATAGAACTTATATGGGCTAAACTTTGCTCAATATTGTTGTAATCTACTACTTGTCATCCACAAACGGATGGACAAACTGAAGTTGTAAATAGAACTTTGGGAACACTTGTGCGTGCTATTCTTAAAAGAACTTGGATTGACATTTCTATGGACTTTATTTTGGGGTTGCCTAGGACTAAGAAGGGGAGGGATTCTATTTTTGGATTACTTTATGGGCTAAACTTTGCTCCATATTGTTGTAATCTACTACTTGTCATCCTCAAACGGATGGACAAACTGAAGTTGAAAATAGAACTTTGCTCAATATTTGCGTGCTATTCTTAAAAAGAACTTGGACTGACATTTCTATGGACTTTATTTTGGGGTTTCCTAGGACTAAGAAGGGGAGGGATTCTATTTTTGGATTACTTTATGGGCTAAACTTTGCTCCATATTGTTGTAATCTACTACTTGTCATCCTCAAACGGATGGACAAACTGAAGTTGTAAATAGAACTTTGAGAACACTTTTGCGTGCTATTCTTAAAAAGAACTTAGATTGACATTTCTATGGACTTTATTTTGGGGTTGCCTAGGACTAAGAAGGGGAGGGATTCTATTTTTGGATTACTTTATGTGCTAAACTTTGCTCAATATTGTTGTAATCTACTATTTGTCATCCTCAAACGGATGGACAAACTGAAGTTGTCAATAGAATTTATATGGGCTAAACTTTGCTGAATATTGTTGTAATCTACTACTTGTCATCCCCAAACGGATGGACAAACTGAAGTTGTAAATAGAACTTTGGGAACACTTGTGCGTGCTATTCTTAAAAGAACTTGGATTGACATTTCTATGGACTTTATTTTGGGATTGCCTAGAACTAAGAAGGGGAGGGATTCTATTTTTGGATTACTTTATGGGCTAAACTTTGCTCCATATTGTTGTAATCTACTACTTGTCATCCTCAAACGGATAGACAAACTGAATTGTCAATAGAACTTATATGGGCTAAACTTTGCTCAATATTGTTGAAATCTACTACTTGTCATCCTCAAACGGATGGACAAACTGAAGGTTTAAATAGAACTTTGAGAACACTTTTGCGTGCTATTCTTAAAAAGAACTTGGATTGACATTTCTATGCACTTTATTTTGGGGTTGCCTAGGACTAAGAAGGGGAGGGATTCTATTTTTGGATTACTTTATGGGCTAAACTTTGCTCAATATTGTTGTAATCTACTACTTGTCATCCTCAAACAGATGGACAAACTGAAGTTGTCAATAGAACTTATATGGGCTAAACTTTTCTCAATATTGTTGTAATCTACTACTTGTCATCCCCAAACGGATGGACAAACTGAAGTTGTAAATAGAACTTTGGGAACACTTGTGCGTGCTATTCTTAAAAGAACTTGGATTGACATTTCTATGGACTTTATTTTGGGGTTGCCTAGGACTAAGAAGGGGAGGGATTCTATTTTTGGATTACTTTATGGGCTAAACTTTGCTCCATATTGTTGTAATCTACTACTTGTCATCCTCAAACGGATGGACAAACTGAAGTTGAAAATAGAACTTTGCTCAATATTTGCGTGCTATTCTTAAAAAGAACTTGGATTGACATTTCTATGGACTTTATTTTGGGGTTGCCTAGGACTAAGAAGGGGAGGGATTCTATTTTTGGATTACTTTATGGGCTAAACTTTGCTCAATATTGTTGTAATCTACTACTTGTCATCCTCAAACGGATGGACAAACTGAAGTTGTAAATAGAACTTTGAGAACACTTTTGCGTGCTATTCTTAAAAAGAACTTGGATTGACATTTCTATGCACTTTATTTTGCGGTTGCCTAGGACTAAGAAGGGGAGGGATTCTATTTTTGGATTACTTTATGGGCTAAACTTTGCTCCATATTGTTGTAATCTACTACTTGTCATCCCCAAACGGATGGACAAACTGAAGTTGTAAATAGAACTTTGGGAACACTTGTGCGTGCTATTCTTAAAAGAACTTGGATTGACATTTCTATGGACTTTATTTTGGGGTTGCCTAGGACTAAGAAGGGGAGGGATTCTATTTTTGGATTACTTTATGTGCTAAACTTTGCTCAATATTGTTGTAATCTACTATTTGTCATCCTCAAACGGATGGACAAACTGAAGTTGTCAATAGAACTTATATGGGCTAAACTTTGCTCAATATTGTTGAAATCTACTACTTGTCATCCTCAAACGGATGGACAAACTGAAGTTGTAAATAGAACTTTGGGAACACTTTTGCGTGCTATTCTTAAAAAGAACTTGGATTGACATTTCTATGCACTTTATTTTGGGGTTGCCTAGGACTAAGAAGGGGAGGGATTCTATTTTTGGATTACTTTATGGGCTAAACTTTGCTCAATATTGTTGTAATCTACTACTTGTCATCCTCAAACAGATGGACAAACTGAAGTTGTCAATAGAACTTATATGGGCTAAACTTTGCTCAATATTGTGGTAATCTACTACTTGTCATCCCCAAACGGATGGACAAACTGAAGTTGTAAATAGAACTTTGGGAACACTTGTGCGTGCTATTCTTAAAAGAACTTGGATTGACATTTCTATGG
Organism: Primulina eburnea; assembly: GCF_022965805.1. NCBI lineage: Eukaryota > Viridiplantae > Streptophyta > Magnoliopsida > Lamiales > Gesneriaceae > Primulina > Primulina eburnea. The sequence continues at coordinate 42,896,715 of NC_133103.1, read as the reverse complement.
ACTTTATTTTGGGGTTGCCTAGGACTAAGAAGGGGAGGGATTCTATTTTTGGATTACTTTATGGGCTAAACTTTGCTCCATATTGTTGTAATCTACTACTTGTCATCCTCAAACGGATGGACAAACTGAAGTTGTAAATAGAACTTTGGGAACACTTTTGCGTGCTATTCTTAAAAGAACTTGAACTGACATTTCTATGGACTTTATTTTGGGGTTGCCTAAGAGTAAGAAGGTGAGGGATTCTATTTTTGGATTACTTTATGGGCTAAACTTTGCTCAATATTGTTATAATCTACTACTTGTCATCCTCAAACGGATGGACAAACTGAAGTTGTAAATAGAACTTTGAGAACACTTTTGCGTGCTATTCTTAAAAAGAACTTAGATTGACATTTCTATGGACTATATTTTGGGGTTGCCTAGGACTAAGAAGGGGAGGGATTCTATTTTTGGATTACTTTATGGGCTAAACTTTGCTCAATATTGTTGTAATCTACTATTTGTCATCCTCAAACGGATGGACAAACTGAAGTTGTCAATAGAACTTATATGGGCTAAACTTTGCTGAATATTGTTGTAATCTACTACTTGTCATCCCCAAACGGATGGACAAACTGAAGTTGTAAATAGAACTTTGGGAACACTTTTGCGTGCTATTCTTAAAAAGAACTTGGATTGACATTTCTATGCACTTTATTTTGGGGTTGCCTAGGACAAAGAAGGGGAGGGATTCTATTTTTGGATTACTTTATGGGCTAAACTTTGCTCCATATTGTTGTAATCTACTACTTGTCATCCTCAAACGGATGGACAAACTGAAGTTGAAAATAGAACTTTGCTCAATATTTGCGTGCTATTCTTAAAAAGAACTTGGACTGACATTTCTATGGACTTTATTTTGGGGTTGCCTAGGACTAAGAAGGGGAGGGATTCTATTTTTGGATAACTTTATGGGCTAAACTTTGCTCAATATTGTTGTAATCTACTACTTGTCATCCTCAAACGGATGGACAAACTGAAGTTGTAAATAGAACTTTGAGAACACTTTTGCGTGCTATTCTTAAAAAGAACTTAGATTGATATTTCTATGGACTTTATTTTGGGGTTGCCTAGGACTAAGAAGGGGAGGGATTCTATTTTTGGATTACTTTATGGGCTAAACTTTGCTCAATATTGTTGTAATCTACTATTTGTCATCCTCAAACGGATGGACAAACTGAAGTTGTCAATAGAATTTATATGGGCTAAACTTTGCTGAATATTGTTGTAATCTACTACTTGTCATCCCCAAACGGATGGACAAACTGAAGTTGTAAATAGAACTTTTGGAACACTTGTGCGTGCTATTCTTAAAAGAACTTGGATTGACATTTCTATGGACTTTATTTTGGGATTGCCTAGGACTAAGAAGGGGAGGGATTCTATTTTTGGATTACTTTATGGGCTAAACTTTGCTCCATATTGTTGTATTCTACTACTTGTCATCCTCAAACGGATAGACAAACTGAAGTTGTCAATAGAACTTATATGGGCTAAACTTTGCTCAATATTGTTGAAATCTACTACTTGTCATCCTCAAACGGATGGACAAACTGAAGTTGTAAATAGAACTTTGAGAACACTTTTGCGTGCTATTCTTAAAAAGAACTTGGATTGACATTTCTATGCACTTTATTTTGGGGTTGCCTAGGACTAAGAAGGGGAGGGATTCTATTTTTGGATTACTTTATGGGCTAAACTTTGCTCAATATTGTTGTAATCTACTACTTGTCATCCTCAAACAGATGGACAAACTGAAGTTGTCAATAGAACTTATATGGGCTAAACTTTGCTCAATATTGTTGTAATCTACTACTTGTCATCCCCAAACGGATGGACAAACTGAAGTTGTAAATAGAACTTTGGGAACACTTGTGCGTGCTATTCTTAAAAGAACTTGGATTGACATTTCTATGGACTTTATTTTGGGGTTGCCAAGGACTAAGAAGGGGAGGGATTCTATTTTTGGATTACTTTATGGGCTAAACTTTGCTCAATATTGTTGTAATCTACTACTTGTCATCCTCAAACGGATGGACAAACTGAAGTTGTAAATAGAACTTTGAGAACACTTTTGCGTGCTATTCTTAAAAAGAACTTGGATTGACATTTCTATGCACTTTATTTTGCGGTTGCCTAGGACTAAGAAGGGGAGGGATTCTATTTTTGGATTACTTTATGGGCTAAACTTTGCTCCATATTGTTGTAATCTACTACTTGTCATCCTCAAACGGATGGACAAACTGAAGTTGTAAATAGAACTTTGGGAACACTTTTGCGTGCTATTCTTAAAAAGAACTTGGATTGACATTTCTATGGACTTTATTTTGGGGTTGCCTAGGACTAAGAAGTGGAGGGATTCTATTTTTGGATTACTTTATGGGCTAAACTTTGCTCAATATTGTTGTAATCTACTACTTGTCATCCTCAAACGGATAGACAAACTGAAGTTGTCAATAGAACTTATATGGGCTAAACTTTGCTCAATATTGTTGTAATCTACTACTTGTCATCCTCAAACGGATGGACAAACTGAAGTTGTAAATAGAACTTTGGGAACACTTTTGCTTGCTATTCTTAAAAAGAACTTGGATTGACATTTCTATGCACTTTATTTTGGGGTTGCCTAGGACTAAGAAGGGGAGGGATTCTATTTTTGGATTACTTTATGGGCTAAACTTTGCTCAATATTGTTGTAATCTACTACTTGTCATCCTCAAACAGATGGACAAACTGAAGTTGTCAATAGAACTTATATGGGCTAAACTTTGCTCAATATTGTTGTAATCTACTACTTGTCATCCCCAAACGGATGGACAAACTGAAGTTGTAAATAGAACTTTGGGAACACTTGTGCGTGCTATTCTTAAAAGAACTTGGATTGACATTTCTATGGACTTTATTTTGGGGTTGCCTAGGACTAAGAAGGGGAGGGATTCTATTTTTGGATTACTTTATGGGCTAAACTTTGCTCCATATTGTTGTAATCTACTACTTGTCATCCTCAAACGGATGGACAAACTGAAGTTGTAAATAGAACTTTGGGAACACTTTTGCGTGCTATTCTTAAAAGAACTTGAACTGACATTTCTATGGACTTTATTTTGGGGTTGCCTAAGAGTAAGAAGGTGAGGGATTCTATTTTTGGATTACTTTATGGGCTAAACTTTGCTCAATATTGTTATAATCTACTACTTGTCATCCTCGAACGGATGGACAAACTGAAGTTGTAAATAGAACTTTGAGAACACTTTTGCGTGCTATTCTTAAAAAGAACTTAGATTGACATTTCTATGGACTATATTTTGGGGTTGCCTAGGACTAAGAAGGGGAGGGATTCTATTTTATGATTACTTTATGGGCTAAACTTTGCTCAATATTGTTGTAATCTACTATTTGTCATCCTCAAACGGATGGACAAACTGAAGTTGTCAATAGAACTTATATGGGCTAAACTTTGCTGAATATTGTTGTAATCTACTACTTGTCATCCCCAAACGGATGGACAAACTGAAGTTGTAAATAGAACTTTGGGAACACTTTTGCGTGCTATTCTTAAAAAGAACTTGGATTGACATTTCTATGCACTTTATTTTGGGGTTGCCTAGGACAAAGAAGGGGAGGGATTCTATTTTTGGATTACTTTATGGGCTAAACTTTGCTCAATATTGTTGTAATCTACTACTTGTCATCCTCAAACGGATGGACAAACTGAAATTGTAAATAGAACTTTGAGAACACTTTTGCGTGCTATTCTTAAAAAGAACTTGGATTGACATTTCTATGGACTTTATTTTGGGGTTGCATAGGACTAAGAAGGGGAGGGATTCTATTTTTGGATTACTTTATGGGCTAAACTTTGCTCCATATTGTTGTAATCTACTACTTGTCATCCTCAAACGGATAGACAAACTGAAGTTGTCAATAGAACTTATATGGGCTAAACTTTGCTCAATATTGTTGAAATCTACTACTTGTCATCCTCAAACGGATGGACAAACTGAAGTTGTAAATAGAACTTTGGGAACACTTTTGCGTGCTATTCTTAAAAGAACTTGGATTGACATTTCTATGCACTTTATTTTGGGGTTGCCTAGGACTAAGAAGGGGAGGGATTCTATTTTTGGATTACTTTATGGGCTAAACTTTGCTCCATATTGTTGTAATCTACTACTTGTCATCCTCAAACGGATGGACAAACTGAAGTTGAAAATAGAACTTTGCTCAATATTTGCGTGCTATTCTTAAAAAGAACTTGGACTGACATTTCTATGGACTTTATTTTGGGGTTGCCTAGGACTAAGAAGGGGAGGGATTCTATTTTTGGATAACTTTATGGGCTAAACTTTGCTCAATATTGTTGTAATCTACTACTTGTCATCCTCAAACGGATGGACATACTGAAGTTGTAAATAGAACTTTGAGAACACTTTTGCGTGCTATTCTTAAAAAGAACTTAGATTGATATTTCTATGGACTTTATTTTGGGGTTGCCTAGGACTAAGAAGGGGAGGGATTCTATTTTTGGATTACTTTATGGGCTAAACTTTGCTCAATATTGTTGTAATCTACTATTTGTCATCCTCAAACGGATGGACAAACTGAAGTTGTCAATAGAATTTATATGGGCTAAACTTTGCTGAATATTGTTGTAATCTACTACTTGTCATCCCCAAACGGATGGACAAACTGAAGTTGTAAATAGAACTTTGGGAACACTTGTGCGTGCTATTCTTAAAAGAACTTGGATTGACATTTCTATGGACTGAATTTTGGGATTGCCTAGGACTAAGAAGGGGAGGGATTCTATTTTTGGATTACTTTATGGGCTAAACTTTGCTCCATATTGTTGTATTCTACTACTTGTCATCCTCAAACGGATAGACAAACTGAAGTTGTCAATAGAACTTATATGGGCTAAACTTTGCTCAATATTGTTGAAATCTACTACTTGTCATCCTCAAACGGATGGACAAACTGAAGTTGTAAATAGAACTTTGAGAACACTTTTGCGTGCTATTCTTAAAAAGAACTTGGATTGACATTTCTATGCACTTTATTTTGGGGTTGCCTAGGACTAAGAAGGGGAGGGATTCTATTTTTGGATTACTTTATGGGCTAAACTTTGCTCAATATTGTTGTAATCTACTACTTGTCATCCTCAAACAGATGGACAAACTGAAGTTGTCAATAGAACTTATATGGGCTAAACTTTGCTCAATATTGTTGTAATCTACTACTTGTCATCCCCAAACGGATGGACAAACTGAAGTTGTAAATAGAACTTTGGGAACACTTGTGCGTGCTATTCTTAAAAGAACTTGGATTGACATTTCTATGGACTTTATTTTGGGGTTGCCAAGGACTAAGAAGGGGAGGGATTCTATTTTTGGATTACTTTATGGGCTAAACTTTGCTCAATATTGTTGTAATCTACTACTTGTCATCCTCAAACGGATGGACAAACTGAAGTTGTAAATAGAACTTTGAGAACACTTTTGCGTGCTATTCTTAAAAAGAACTTGGATTGACATTTCTATGCACTTTATTTTGCGGTTGCCTAGGACTAAGAAGGGGAGGGATTCTATTTTTGGATTACTTTATGGGCTAAACTTTGCTCCATATTGTTGTAATCTACTACTTGTCATCCTCAAACGGATGGACAAACTGAAGTTGTAAATAGAACTTTGGGAACACTTTTGCGTGCTATTCTTAAAAAGAACTTGGATTGACATTTCTATGGACTTTATTTTGGGGTTGCCTAGGACTAAGAAGTGGAGGGATTCTATTTTTGGATTACTTTATGGGCTAAACTTTGCTCAATATTGTTGTAATCTACTACTTGTCATCCTCAAACGGATAGACAAACTGAAGTTGTCAATAGAACTTATATGGGCTAAACTTTGCTCAATATTGTTGTAATCTACTACTTGTCATCCTCAAACGGATGGACAAACTGAAGTTGTAAATAGAACTTTGGGAACACTTTTGCTTGCTATTCTTAAAAAGAACTTGGATTGACATTTCTATGCACTTTATTTTGGGGTTGCCTAGGACTAAGAAGGGGAGGGATTCTATTTTTGGATTACTTTATGGGCTAAACTTTGCTCAATATTGTTGTAATCTACTACTTGTCATCCTCAAACAGATGGACAAACTGAAGTTGTCAATAGAACTTATATGGGCTAAACATTGCTCAATATTGTTGTAATCTACTACTTGTCATCCCCAAACGGATGGACAAACTGAAGTTGTAAATAGAACTTTGGGAACACTTGTGCGTGCTATTCTTAAAAGAACTTGGATTGACATTTCTATGGACTTTATTTTGGGGTTGCCTAGGACTAAGAAGGGGAGGGATTCTATTTTTGGATTACTTTATGGGCTAAACTTTGCTCCATATTGTTGTAATCTACTACTTGTCATCCTCAAACGGATGGACAAACTGAAGTTGTAAATAGAACTTTGGGAACACTTTTGCGTGCTATTCTTAAAAGAACTTGAACTGACATTTCTATGGACTTTATTTTGGGGTTGCCTAAGAGTAAGAAGGTGAGGGATTCTATTTTTGGATTACTTTATGGGCTAAACTTTGCTCAATATTGTTATAATCTACTACTTGTCATCCTCGAACGGATGGACAAACTGAAGTTGTAAATAGAACTTTGAGAACACTTTTGCGTGCTATTCTTAAAAAGAACTTAGATTGACATTTCTATGGACTATATTTTGGGGTTGCCTAGGACTAAGAAGGGGAGGGATTCTATTTTATGATTACTTTATGGGCTAAACTTTGCTCAATATTGTTGTAATCTACTATTTGTCATCCTCAAACGGATGGACAAACTGAAGTTGTCAATAGAACTTATATGGGCTAAACTTTGCTGAATATTGTTGTAATCTACTACTTGTCATCCCCAAACGGATGGACAAACTGAAGTTGTAAATAGAACTTTGGGAACACTTTTGCGTGCTATTCTTAAAAAGAACTTGGATTGACATTTCTATGCACTTTATTTTGGGGTTGCCTAGGACAAAGAAGGGGAGGGATTCTATTTTTGGATTACTTTATGGGCTAAACTTTGCTCAATATTGTTGTAATCTACTACTTGTCATCCTCAAACGGATGGACAAACTGAAATTGTAAATAGAACTTTGAGAACACTTTTGCGTGCTATTCTTAAAAAGAACTTGGATTGACATTTCTATGGACTTTATTTTGGGGTTGCATAGGACTAAGAAGGGGAGGGATTCTATTTTTGGATTACTTTATGGGCTAAACTTTGCTCCATATTGTTGTAATCTACTACTTGTCATCCTCAAACGGATAGACAAACTGAAGTTGTCAATAGAACTTATATGGGCTAAACTTTGCTCAATATTGTTGAAATCTACTACTTGTCATCCTCAAACGGATGGACAAACTGAAGTTGTAAATAGAACTTTGGGAACACTTTTGCGTGCTATTCTTAAAAAGAACTTGGATTGACATTTCTATGCACTTTATTTTGGGGTTGCCTAGGACTAAGAAGGGGAGGGATTCTATTTTTGGATTACTTTATGGGCTAAACTTTGCTCCATATTGTTGTAATCTACTACTTGTCATCCTCAAACGGATGGACAAACTGAAGTTGAAAATAGAACTTTGCTCAATATTTGCGTGCTATTCTTTAAAAGAACTTGGACTGACATTTCTATGGACTTTATTTTGGGGTTGCCTAGGACTAAGAAGGGGAGGGATTCTATTTTTGGATAACTTTATGGGCTAAACTTTGCTCAATATTGTTGTAATCTACTACTTGTCATCCTCAAACGGATGGACAAACTGAAGTTGTAAATAGAACTTTGAGAACACTTTTGCGTGCTATTCTTAAAAAGAACTTAGATTGATATTTCTATGGACTTTATTTTGGGGTTGCCTAGGACTAAGAAGGGGAGGGATTCTATTTTTGGATTACTTTATGGGCTAAACTTTGCTCAATATTGTTGTAATCTACTATTTGTCATCCTCAAACGGATGGACAAACTGAAGTTGTCAATAGAATTTATATGGGCTAAACTTTGCTGAATATTGTTGTAATCTACTACTTGTCATCCCCAAACGGATGGACAAACTGAAGTTGTAAATAGAACTTTGGGAACACTTGTGCGTGCTATTCTTAAAAGAACTTGGATTGACATTTCTATGGACTTTATTTTGGGATTGCCTAGGACTAAGAAGGGGAGGGATTCTATTTTTGGATTACTTTATGGGCTAAACTTTGCTCCATATTGTTGTATTCTACTACTTGTCATCCTCAAACGGATAGACAAACTGAAGTTGTCAATAGAACTTATATGGGCTAAACTTTGCTCAATATTGTTGAAATCTACTACTTGTCATCCTCAAACGGATGGACAAACTGAAGTTGTAAATAGAACTTTGAGAACACTTTTGCGTGCTATTCTTAAAAAGAACTTGGATTGACATTTCTATGCACTTTATTTTGGGGTTGCCTAGGACTAAGAAGGGGAGGGATTCTATTTTTGGATTACTTTATGGGCTAAACTTTGCTCAATATTGTTGTAATCTACTACTTGTCATCCTCAAACAGATGGACAAACTGAAGTTGTCAATAGAACTTATATGGGCTAAACTTTGCTCAATATTGTTGTAATCTACTACTTGTCATCCCCAAACGGATGGACAAACTGAAGTTGTAAATAGAACTTTGGGAACACTTGTGCGTGCTATTCTTAAAAGAACTTGGATTGACATTTCTATGGACTTTATTTTGGGGTTGCCAAGGACTAAGAAGGGGAGGGATTCTATTTTTGGATTACTTTATGGGCTAAACTTTGCTCAATATTGTTGTAATCTACTACTTGTCATCCTCAAACGGATGGACAAACTGAAGTTGTAAATAGAACTTTGAGAACACTTTTGCGTGCTATTCTTAAAAAGAACTTGGATTGACATTTCTATGCACTTTATTTTGCGGTTGCCTAGGACTAAGAAGGGGAGGGATTCTATTTTTGGATTACTTTATGGGCTAAACTTTGCTCCATATTGTTGTAATCTACTACTTGTCATCCTCAAACGGATGGACAAACTGAAGTTGTAAATAGAACTTTGGGAACAGTTTTGCGTGCTATTCTTAAAAAGAACTTGGATTGACATTTCTATGGACTTTATTTTGGGGTTGCCTAGGACTAAGAAGTGGAGGGATTCTATTTTTGGATTACTTTATGGGCTAAACTTTGCTCAATATTGTTGTAATCTACTACTTGTCATCCTCAAACGGATAGACAAACTGAAGTTGTCAATAGAACTTATATGGGCTAAACTTTGCTCAATATTGTTGTAATCTACTACTTGTCATCCTCAAACGGATGGACAAACTGAAGTTGTAAATAGAACTTTGGGAACACTTTTGCTTGCTATTCTTAAAAAGAACTTGGATTGACATTTCTATGCACTTTATTTTGGGGTTGCCTAGGACTAAGAAGGGGAGGGATTCTATTTTTGGATTACTTTATGGGCTAAACTTTGCTCAATATTGTTGTAATCTACTACTTGTCATCCTCAAACAGATGGACAAACTGAAGTTGTCAATAGAACTTATATGGGCTAAACTTTGCTCAATATTGTTGTAATCTACTACTTGTCATCCCCAAACGGATGGACAAACTGAAGTTGTAAATAGAACTTTGGGAACACTTGTGCGTGCTATTCTTAAAAGAACTTGGATTGACATTTCTATGGACTTTATTTTGGGGTTGCCTAGGACTAAGAAGGGGAGGGATTCTATTTTTGGATTACTTTATGGGCTAAACTTTGCTCAATATTGTTGTAATCTACTACTTGTCATCCTCAAACGGATGGACAAACTGAAGTTGTAAATAGAACTTTGGGAACACTTTTGCGTGCTATTCTTAAAAGAACTTGAACTGACATTTCTATGGACTTTATTTTGGGGTTGCCTAAGAGTAAGAAGGTGAGGGATTCTATTTTTGGATTACTTTATGGGCTAAACTTTGCTCAATATTGTTATAATCTACTACTTGTCATCCTCGAACAGATGGACAAACTGAAGTTGTAAATAGAACTTTGAGAACACTTTTGCGTGCTATTCTTAAAAAGAACTTAGATTGACATTTCTATGGACTATATTTTGGGGTTGCCTAGGACTAAGAAGGGGAGGGATTCTATTTTATGATTACTTTATGGGCTAAACTTTGCTCAATATTGTTGTAATCTACTATTTGTCATCCTCAAACGGATGGACAAACTGAAGTTGTCAATAGAACTTATATGGGCTAAACTTTGCTGAATATTGTTGTAATCTACTACTTGTCATCCCCAAACGGATGGACAAACTGAAGTTGTAAATAGAACTTTGGGAACACTTTTGCGTGCTATTCTTAAAAAGAACTTGGATTGACATTTCTATGCACTTTATTTTGGGGTTGCCTAGGACAAAGAAGGGGAGGGATTCTATTTTTGGATTACTTTATGGGCTAAACTTTGCTCAATATTGTTGTAATCTACTACTTGTCATCCTCAAACGGATGGACAAACTGAAATTGTAAATAGAACTTTGAGAACACTTTTGCGTGCTATTCTTAAAAAGAACTTGGATTGACATTTCTATGGACTTTATTTTGGGGTTGCATAGGACTAAGAAGGGGAGGGATTCTATTTTTGGATTACTTTATGGGCTAAACTTTGCTCCATATTGTTGTAATCTACTACTTTTCATCCTCAAACGGATAGACAAACTGAAGTTGTCAATAGAACTTATATGGGCTAAACTTTGCTCAATATTGTTGAAATCTACTACTTGTCATCCTCAAACGGATGGACAAACTGAAGTTGTAAATAGAACTTTGGGAACACTTTTGCGTGCTATTCTTAAAAAGAACTTGGATTGACATTTCTATGCACTTTATTTTGGGGTTGCCTAGGACTAAGAAGGGGAGAGATTCTATTTTTGGATTACTTTATGGGCTAAACTTTGCTCAATATTGTTGTAATCTACTACTTGTCATCCTCAAACAGATGGACAAACTGAAGTTGTCAATAGAACTTATATGGGCTAAACTTTGCTCAATATTGTTGTAATCTACTACTTGTCATCCCCAAACGGATGGACAAACTGAAGTTGTAAATAGAACTTTGGGAACACTTGTGCGTGCTATTCTTAAAAGAACTTGGATTGACATTTCTATGGACTTTATTTTGGGGTTGCCTAGGACTAAGAAGGGGAGGGATTCTATTTTTGGATTACTTTATGGGCTAAACTTTGCTCCATATTGTTGTAATCTACTACTTGTCATCCTCAAACGGATGGACAAACTGAAGTTGAAAATAGAACTTTGCTCAATATTTGCGTGCTATTCTTAAAAAGAACTTGGACTGACATTTCTATGGACTTTATTTTGGGGTTTCCTAGGACTAAGAAGGGGAGGGATTCTATTTTTGGATTACTTTATGGGTTAAACTTTGCTCCATATTGTTGTAATCTACTACTTGTCATCCTCAAACGGATGGACAAACTGAAGTTGTAAATAGAACTTTGAGAACACTTTTGCGTGCTATTCTTAAAAAGAACTTAGATTGACATTTCTATGGACTTTATTTTGGGGTTGCCTAGGACTAAGAAGGGGAGGGATTCTATTTTTGGATTACTTTATGTGCTAAACTTTGCTCAATATTGTTGTAATCTACTATTTGTCATCCTCAAACGGATGGACAAACTGAAGTTGTCAATAGAATTTATATGGGCTAAACTTTGCTGAATATTGTTGTAATCTACTACTTGTCATCCCCAAACGGATGGACAAACTGAAGTTGTAAATAGAACTTTGGGAACACTTGTGCGTGCTATTCTTAAAAGAACTTGGATTGACATTTCTATGGACTTTATTTTGGGATTGCCTAGAACTAAGAAGGGGAGGGATTCTATTTTTGGATTACTTTATGGGCTAAACTTTGCTCCATATTGTTGTAATCTACTACTTGTCATCCTCAAACGGATAGACAAACTGAAGTTGTCAATAGAACTTATATGGGCTAAACTTTGCTCAATATTGTTGAAATCTACTACTTGTCATCCTCAAACGGATGGACAAACTGAAGGTTTAAATAGAACTTTGAGAACACTTTTGCGTGCTATTCTTAAAAAGAACTTGGATTGACATTTCTATGCACTTTATTTTGGGGTTGCCTAGGACTAAGAAGGGGAGGGATTCTATTTTTGGATTACTTTATGGGCTAAACTTTGCTCAATATTGTTGTAATCTACTACTTGTCATCCTCAAACAGATGGACAAACTGAAGTTGTCAATAGAACTTATATGGGCTAAACTTTGCTCAATATTGTTGTAATCTACTACTTGTCATCCCCAAACGGATGGACAAACTGAAGTTGTAAATAGAACTTTGGGAACACTTGTGCGTGCTATTCTTAAAAGAACTTGGATTGACATTTCTATGGACTTTATTTTGGGGTTGCCTAGGACTAAGAAGGGGAGGGATTCTATTTTTGGATTACTTTATGGGCTAAACTTTGCTCCATATTGTTGTAATCTACTACTTGTCATCCTCAAACGGATGGACAAACTGAAGTTGAAAATAGAACTTTGCTCAATATTTGCGTGCTATTCTTAAAAAGAACTTGGATTGACATTTCTATGGACTTTATTTTGGGGTTGCCAAGGACTAAGAAGGGGAGGGATTCTATTTTTGGATTACTTTATGGGCTAAACTTTGCTCAATATTGTTGTAATCTACTACTTGTCATCCTCAAACGGATGGACAAACTGAAGTTGTAAATAGAACTTTGAGAACACTTTTGCGTGCTATTCTTAAAAAGAACTTGGATTGACATTTCTATGCACTTTATTTTGCGGTTGCCTAGGACTAAGAAGGGGAGGGATTCTATTTTTGGATTACTTTATGGGCTAAACTTTGCTCCATATTGTTGTAATCTACTACTTGTCATCCCCAAACGGATGGACAAACTGAAGTTGTAAATAGAACTTTGGGAACACTTGTGCGTGCTATTCTTAAAAGAACTTGGATTGACATTTCTATGGACTTTATTTTGGGGTTGCCTAGGACTAAGAAGGGGAGGGATTCTATTTTTGGATTACTTTATGTGCTAAACTTTGCTCAATATTGTTGTAATCTACTATTTGTCATCCTCAAACGGATGGACAAACTGAAGTTGTCAATAGAACTTATATGGGCTAAACTTTGCTCAATATTGTTGAAATCTACTACTTGTCATCCTCAAACGGATGGACAAACTGAAGTTGTAAATAGAACTTTGGGAACACTTTTGCGTGCTATTCATAAAAAGAACTTGGATTGACATTTCTATGCACTTTATTTTGGGGTTGCCTAGGACTAAGAAGGGGAGGGATTCTATTTTTGGATTACTTTATGGGCTAAACTTTGCTCAATATTGTTGTAATCTACTACTTGTCATCCTCAAACAGATGGACAAACTGAAGTTGTCAATAGAACTTATATGGGCTAAACTTTGCTCAATATTGTTGTAATCTACTACTTGTCATCCCCAAACGGATGGACAAACTGAAGTTGTAAATAGAACTTTGGGAACACTTGTGCGTGCTATTCTTAAAAGAACTTGGATTGACATTTCTATGGACTTTATTTTGGGGTTGCCTAGGACTAAGAAGGGGAGGGATTCTATTTTTGGATTACTTTATGGGCTAAACTTTGCTCCATATTGTTGTAATCTACTACTTGTCATCCTCAAACGGATGGACAAACTGAAGTTGTAAATAGAACTTTGGGAACACTTTTGCGTGCTATTCTTAAAAGAACTTGAACTGACATTTCTATGGACTTTATTTTGGGGTTGCCTAAGAGTAAGAAGGTGAGGGATTCTATTTTTGGATTACTTTATGGGCTAAACTTTGCTCAATATTGTTATAATCTACTACTTGTCATCCTCAAACGGATGGACAAACTGAAGTTGTAAATAGAACTTTGAGAACACTTTTGCGTGCTATTCTTAAAAAGAACTTAGATTGACATTTCTATGGACTATATTTTGGGGTTGCCTAGGACTAAGAAGGGGAGGGATTCTATTTTTGGATTACTTTATGGGCTAAACTTTGCTCAATATTGTTGTAATCTACTATTTGTCATCCTCAAACGGATGGACAAACTGAAGTTGTCAATAGAACTTATATGGGCTAAACTTTGCTGAATATTGTTGTAATCTACTACTTGTCATCCCCAAACGGATGGACAAACTGAAGTTGTAAATAGAACTTTGGGAACACTTTTGCGTGCTATTCTTAAAAAGAACTTGGATTGACATTTCTATGCACTTTATTTTGGGGTTGCCTAGGACAAAGAAGGGGAGGGATTCTATTTTTGGATTACTTTATGGGCTAAACTTTGCTCCATATTGTTGTAATCTACTACTTGTCATCCTCAAACGGATGGACAAACTGAAGTTGAAAATAGAACTTTGCTCAATATTTGCGTGCTATTCTTAAAAAGAACTTGGACTGACATTTCTATGGACTTTATTTTGGGGTTGCCTAGGACTAAGAAGGGGAGGGATTCTATTTTTGGATAACTTTATGGGCTAAACTTTGCTCAATATTGTTGTAATCTACTACTTGTCATCCTCAAACGGATGGACAAACTGAAGTTGTAAATAGAACTTTGAGAACACTTTTGCGTGCTATTCTTAAAAAGAACTTAGATTGATATTTCTATGGACTTTATTTTGGGGTTGCCTAGGACTAAGAAGGGGAGGGATTCTATTTTTGGATTACTTTATGGGCTAAACTTTGCTCAATATTGTTGTAATCTACTATTTGTCATCCTCAAACGGATGGACAAACTGAAGTTGTCAATAGAATTTATATGGGCTAAACTTTGCTGAATATTGTTGTAATCTACTACTTGTCATCCCCAAACAGATGGACAAACTGAAGTTGTAAATAGAACTTTGGGAACACTTGTGCGTGCTATTCTTAAAAGAACTTGGATTGACATTTCTATGGACTTTATTTTGGGATTGCCTAGGACTAAGAAGGGGAGGGATTCTATTTTTGGATTACTTTATGGGCTAAACTTTGCTCCATATTGTTGTATTCTACTACTTGTCATCCTCAAACGGATAGACAAACTGAAGTTGTCAATAGAACTTATATGGGCTAAACTTTGCTCAATATTGTTGAAATCTACTACTTGTCATCCTCAAACGGATGGACAAACTGAAGTTGTAAATAGAACTTTGAGAACACTTTTGCGTGCTATTCTTAAAAAGAACTTGGATTGACATTTCTATGCACTTTATTTTGGGGTTGCCTAGGACTAAGAAGGGGAGGGATTCTATTTTTGGATTACTTTATGGGCTAAACTTTGCTCAATATTGTTGTAATCTACTACTTGTCATCCTCAAACAGATGGACAAACTGAAGTTGTCAATAGAACTTATATGGGCTAAACTTTGCTCAATATTGTTGTAATCTACTACTTGTCATCCCCAAACGGATGGACAAACTGAAGTTGTAAATAGAACTTTGGGAACACTTGTGCGTTCTATTCTTAAAAGAACTTGGATTGACATTTCTATGGACTTTATTTTGGGGTTGCCAAGGACTAAGAAGGGGAGGGATTCTATTTTTGGATTACTTTATGGGCTAAACTTTGCTCAATATTGTTGTAATCTACTACTTGTCATCTTCAAACGGATGGACAAACTGAAGTTGTAAATAGAACTTTGAGAACACTTTTGCGTGCTATTCTTAAAAAGAACTTGGATTGACATTTCTATGCACATTATTTTGCGGTTGCCTAGGACTAAGAAGGGGAGGGATTCTATTTTTGGATTACTTTATGGGCTAAACTTTGCTCCATATTGTTGTAATCTACTACTTGTCATCCTCAAACGGATGGACAAACTGAAGTTGTAAATAGAACTTTGGGAACACTTTTGCGTGCAATTCTTAAAAAGAACTTGGATTGACATTTCTATGGACTTTATTTTGGGGTTGCCTAGGACTAAGAAGTGGAGGGATTCTATTTTTGGATTACTTTATGGGCTAAACTTTGCTCAATATTTTTGTAATCTACTACTTGTCATCCTCAAACGGATAGACAAACTGAAGTTGTCAATAGAACTTATATGGGCTAAACTTTGCTCAATATTGTTGTAATCTACTACTTGTCATCCTCAAACGGATGGACAAACTGAAGTTGTAAATAGAACTTTGGGAACACTTTTGCTTGCTATTCTTAAAAAGAACTTGGATTGACATTTCTATGCAATTTATTTTGGGGTTGCCTAGGACTAAGAAGGGGAGGGATTCTATTTTTGGATTACTTTATGGGCTAAACTTTGCTCAATATTGTTGTAATCTACTACTTGTCATCCTCAAACAGATGGACAAACTGAAGTTGTCAATAGAACTTATATGGGCTAAACTTTGCTCAATATTGTTGTAATCTACTACTTGTCATCCCCAAACGGATGGACAAACTGAAGTTGTAAATAGAACTTTGGGAACACTTGTGCGTGCTATTCTTAAAAGAACTTGGATTGACATTTCTATGGACTTTATTTTGGGGTTGCCTAGGACTAAGAAGGGGAGGGATTCTATTTTTGGATTACTTTATGGGCTAAACTTTGCTCCATATTGTTGTAATCTACTACTTGTCATCCTCAAACGGATGGACAAACTGAAGTTGTAAATAGAACTTTGGGAACACTTTTGCGTGCTATTCTTAAAAGAACTTGAACTGACATTTCTATGGACTTTATTTTGGGGTTGCCTAAGAGTAAGAAGGTGAGGGATTCTATTTTTGGATTACTTTATGGGCTAAACTTTGCTCAATATTGTTATAATCTACTACTTGTCATCCTCAAACGGATGGACAAACTGAAGTTGTAAATAGAACTTTGAGAACACTTTTGCGTGCTATTCTTAAAAAGAACTTAGATTGACATTTCTATGGACTATATTTTGGGGTTGCCTAGGACTAAGAAGGGGAGGGATTCTATTTTTGGATTACTTTATGGGCTAAACTTTGCTCAATATTGTTGTAATCTACTATTTGTCATCCTCAAACGGATGGACAAACTGAAGTTCTCAATAGAACTTATATGGGCTAAACTTTGCTGAATATTGTTGTAATCTACTACTTGTCATCCCCAAACGGATGGACAAACTGAAGTTGTAAATAGAACATTGGGAACACTTTTGCGTGCTATTCTTAAAAAGAACTTGGATTGACATTTCTATGCACTTTATTTTGGGGTTGCCTAGGACAAAGAAGGGGAGGGATTCTATTTTTGGATTACTTTATGGGCTAAACTTTGCTCAATATTGTTGTAATCTACTACTTGTCATCCTCAAACGGATGGACAAACTGAAATTGTAAATAGAACTTTGAGAACACTTTTGCGTGCTATTCTTAAAAAGAACTTGGATTGACATTTCTATGGACTTTATTTTGGGGTTGCATAGGACTAAGAAGGGGAGGGATTCTATTTTTGGATTACTTTATGGGCTAAACTTTGCTCCATATTGTTGTAATCTACTACTTGTCATCCTCAAACGGATAGACAAACTGAAGTTGTCAATAGAACTTATATGGGCTAAACTTTGCTCAATATTGTTGAAATCTACTACTTGTCATCCTCAAACGGATGGACAAACTGAAGTTGTAAATAGAACTTTGGGAACACTTTTGCGTGCTATTCTTAAAAAGAACTTGGATTGACATTTCTATGCACTTTATTTTGGGGTTGCCTAGGACTAAGAAGGGGAGAGATTCTATTTTTGGATTACTTTATGGGCTAAACTTTGCTCAATATTGTTGTAATCTACTACTTGTCATCCTCAAACAGATGGACAAACTGAAGTTGTCAATAGAACTTATATGGGCTAAACTTTGCTCAATATTGTTGTAATCTACTACTTGTCATCCCCAAACGGATGGACAAACTGAAGTTGTAAATAGAACTTTGAGAACACTTGTGCGTGCTATTCTTAAAAGAACTTGGATTGACATTTCTATGGACTTTATTTTGGGGTTGCCTAGGACTAAGAAGGGGAGGGATTCTATTTTTGGATTACTTTATGGGCTAAACTTTGCTCCATATTGTTGTAATCTACTACTTGTCATCCTCAAACGGATGGACAAACTGAAGTTGAAAATAGAACTTTGCTCAATATTTGCGTGCTATTCTTAAAAAGAACTTGGACTGACATTTCTATGGACTTTATTTTGGGGTTTCCTAGGACTAAGAAGGGGAGGGATTCTATTTTTGGATTA